>NC_047085.1:221897527-222197568 GCF_902459505.1 Geotrypetes seraphini
GTCAAGGGGTGGTCAGATACACTTGCTTTCATAGTTCATCATATAATTTGACTAGTATGCAATAGAAATACAGGAAATGGCAATTTTTCACAATCTTCTTGTGAGTTAATAACTTTGAAAAACTTTGTGCCATCAGCAAATGTAGGCCCTCTTTTAGGAATTCTATGAGCGTCAAAGCAGCATCTTAGTATTTAGCGCTCCGGGCCATGGTAGAAACTTCTACCACGACTTAATAAATTATTTCATTAGTTATTTCCATAAGAATAGGGGAAGGAAACCAAGATGGCGGCAGTCCCGGGTCGGCGTCTCTAATCGCTATTTATAGAGCAGCCCATTCTGATTCCTAAAAACTCTAATGCCGCATTCGAAGCGTAAGGGGATGGTCTGGACTGATCCCCCTGCATCCCCGGACCCCAACCCCTACTCAACGCTCAATTCTGGACTTTGTTTCCGTACCTGGGAGTTCCACACCAAATGTCGGAGAGATGTCTGGCGTTTCCTCGGGGGGAAGAGGACCCAAGGTATTGGACTGGGAGATTTCTCTCTCCCCTCCGGCTGCTGTGCCGCCACCATGCCCGGACTATCCTGCCGCTGAGTTGGGTGACCCCAGCGAACTTTCTCTCGTGAGGGAGACCCCAATTGCAGGGGCAGAAGCAGTGGAAGTTCTGGTTGAACAACGAGATTTGGAATGGAAGGTAGCAACCTCCACTCCAGCAAGATCATCTCCTGTGGTTACATTAGAGAGCATTTGGAATGCTATCTTTGAAGCTCAACTCTTCTGTCGACAAATCTTCTCAGGAGCTAACAACGCTTGTGAGTATTGTTAAATCTCTATCTGAAAAATTTGAAGGAACTAAGTAGCAATTAACCTCAGAGGTTAAGCAGGTGAAAGAAAAGGTAGATCTCCAATCTTTATCCTCAGGATTGGTTGAAGACAAAATTCTTCTCAACAGAAAAATTGAACAATTGGAAAACTATAACCGAAGGCTTAATGCTCGCTTGTTAAATTTTCCAAAATTATTAGGAGTGAGGACATAATTTGAGGTTGAGGGGTGGTTGATTCAAAAGCAATGTTAGGAAATTCTTTACGGAGAGGGTGGTTGATGCCTGAAATGCGCTCCCAAGAGAGGTGGTGGAGAGTAAAACTGTGACTGAGTTCAAAGAAGCATGGGATGAACATAGAGGATCTAGAATCAGAAAATAATATTAAAAATTGAACTAAGGCCAGTTCTGGCCAGACTTGCATGGTCTGTGTCTGTATATGGCCATTTGGTGGAGGATGGGCTGGGGAGGGCTTCAATGGCTGGGAGGGTGTAGATGGGCTGGAGTAGGTTTTAATGGAGATTTCGGCAGTTGGAACCCAAGCACAATACTGGGTAGAGCTTTGGATTCTTGCCCAGAAATAGCTAAGAAGAAAAAATTTTAAAAAAAATTTAAATTGAATTAGGTTAGGCAGAGTGGATGGACCATTCTGCCGTCATCTACTATGTTACTATGTGACTCCCATGGAAATGTTCAGGAAATTCTTGATTGAAGTTTTCAACTATTCTGCTGACTGTATTCCACCAGTCAATCGTATTTACTATATTCCTCTTATAAAAAAGGACATGGGAGCCACACCAGATGAAGGTGTCCAGAATCCATCAGAAGCTGTTTTGAATCTCACAGATTTTCTTGAGACTTCAATAACTGAGATCTCAGAGCGTGCCACTTTAATTGTTTTCTTTGTCTTTGAACAGATTATGTCTGCTTTACTTAGGCAATATTTCCGTAATTCTCAAGTACCATTCCTGGGGGAAAAAGTCTGGATCTACCCAGACGTTACTAGGCAGATGCAAGAGCACAGGAAATTATTTCTTGCTATGAGAGTTGAAGTAGTAAAGCTGGGTGGGAATTTTCTTTTGGCTTACCCCTGTAAGTGTATTATAAAGTATTTGGGGACAAAATATGTTTTTTCTCACCTGAACAACTATGTGCTTTTATAGATATGAATAAATTGTCAACAGGGGAAGTTTAGCGTTTACAACACAGTAATGTAAAAGGTTGGAATTTTCTGTGAAGCCAATACCTGTACGTTTGCCTTAGAGGGTTCTCTTCATCATTTTCTGATTCCTTTCCCTGGAGGGCTCTATTATGGTCTAAGAAAGATATATCTTTTTCCTATTTATGTTTAAACATACCTCATGATTTTCCTATCTGTATTTCTTTAGCAAGAGTTATCTTGTTTATTATTTCTAAACTCAATAAAAAAATTAAAATAAAAAAGAACATAAGAATAACCTTACTGGGTCAGACCAATGGTCCATCAAGCACAGTAGCCTGTTCTCACAGTGGCCAATCCAGGTCACTAGTACCTGGCCAAAACCCAAGATGTTGCAACATTCCATGCTACTGATATAGGGCAAGCAACGGCTTCCCCCGTGTCTTTCTCAATAATAGACAATGGATTTTTTCTCCAGGAACTTGTCCAAACATTTCTTAAAACCAGTTACACTATCTGCTCTTACCACATCCTCTGGCAATGCATTCTAGAGCTTAACTATTCTTTGAGTGAAAAATTTTTTCCTCCAATTGGTTTTAAAAGTAGTTCCCTGTAACTTCATCTCTAGATCATTGATAAATATGTTAAAAAGCAGTAGCCCCAGTACAGACCCCTGGGGAACCCCACTATTTATCCTTCCCTATTGAGAATATTGACCATTTAAACCTACTCTTTGATTTCTATCTTTCAACCAGTTCTTAATTCATAATAGGACATTATCTCCTATCCTATGACTTGCTAATTTCCTCAGAAGTCTTTCATGAGGTACTTTGTCAAATCCTTTTGAAAATCCAAATACACAATATCAGCCAGCTCACATTTATCCCTGTGTTCATTCACCCCTTCAAAGAAATGCAGTAGATTGGTGAGGCAAGATTGTCCCTTGACTAAAACCATGTTGGCTTTCTATTATTAAGAGACAAACGTGTCAACAGGACTCATGCGAATAATTGAGATCAAAGTATATCAAACTCTATACTCTTGAGCCTGCACTGATCAATCAAAGTTTTTTTGAATTAGTATAAGCAGGAATATGGTATCTTTCATCGAGCTAAGAGTTCAACTAAGAATTTCTTAAAGTACTTAATGCTTTGTGCAAAAGACAAATCATAAAGTGTTGAATATATCATGCAACTATAAAGCTAGAAGCCCAGCACTTATCTTATTGTTCATTGCCGGCGCTTCTGCTGAATGAACATAGTCTCTAATAGTTTGTAGCCCTACGGGACCCATTTTGGCTTCTTCAGGGGTCTAATTTAATTTTAGCTACAAAATAAAAAAAAATATATAAGGAAAAACCAATATTAAACGTGTAAAACTCTACAACACACAATTATTCAAACATTACTCTGAGTTACTCACTGTGCAGCAAAGCTTCGGTTATAAAGCATTGTGGTATATTCAGTGTTGTTTTCTATCATTAATCCCTGCTTACATATATGTGCTGTCATTTTGTTCTTTATAATAGTCTCTATCATTTTGCCCAGCATCGATGTCAGACTCATCGGTCTATAATTTCCTGGATCACCTCTGGAACCCTTTTTAAAAAATTGATGTCATGTTGGCCACCCTCCAATCTTCCAGTACTATGCTGGTTTTTAAAGAAAAATTACAAATTACTAACAATAGCTCTGCAAGTTCATTTTTCAATTCTATCAGCACTCTGGGATGTATACCATCTGGTCCAGGCGATTTGCTACTGTTCAATTTGTCAGATTGACCCATTACATATTCCAGTGTTAAAGAGATTTGTTTCAGTTTCTCTGGCTGATCAGCATTGATTAGCAGTGCTAAAAAACAGAAATAAGGGAAAATATGAGTAAAGATAAAACCATGGAAGAAAGACAAGGTGATGGTGATGGGTCACTAAAATCTAGCTGGAAACCAATATGAATAGTAAGATGTCAAAGAACTCCTGTGATCTCTGATAGGTATGTCTGCTATTAATTAATATATTAGGGGTACAGACCAGAAACATATGGGTGAATAGTTTCTTCTGGACTGGGTTGAGGACAACATGAGCAATGATAAAGAAATATTGCTCGTGGCTCCATCTTCTATTCTCTCTGGATACCTTTCTTCATTTTCTTGTAATAAACTTTCTTCAGTGCCAAACTTCTCAAGCACAATCATGCTATTATCATTGTTATTCGGGAAAACACAAATATTACTTCTATAAAGGGACTTGAAGACTGTAGAGCAGAGAAGATCAGTATCTACAGAAGAAGTGGGTAGACAACCTATACTGTTGAATTTTACATGGCATGCGAGACCATGGAAAAATATATACAGAAAATGGCCTGCTCAAATGTCATTAACCAGAGTTTTGTTGTCTATGGAACTGTTGAAGGATACAATGAGACAAGACTTGTTGGAAAGTGGTTTGTAAAGACAGAAGTGTACAATTACAGGCCATTCTGGCAATAATATATGTTTGTTCACTCATCACATTGAGTTTTGTTGGCAGTGAATTTTATGGCACATTTCTTAATGTTTTTGTGCGGGGGCCACTAGGGGTGGTATTGAGATTCATGTGGCCCTCTTTGTATAAGGTTGCACACCTTGATCTACAGAACCATGTGTAAACCACATTGTTTGATTTGGGGAATGCAGCCATGTAAGTGCAACATAACAGAGGAGAGGAAGCAACAGGGTCGATAGGTGCAGAGAAGAGAAACAGTCTTTGTGCCCTCTTAATTCTGTGCCTTTCAGCAGAGTCTTTGAAAGTAGGCAGTGTGCTGTACTGCTGATAGCTGGGGGACTTCCCGTGAGTAATTCAGGAGTCAGCTATCATGTTAGACTTTTTGTGCAGAGGCTTTTGTATTATCAGTTATTATATTGTTATATCTTTTAATAAAGCAGCAGTCTTGTTTTGCATTCAAATGGAACAGTATTGCATGAGCTTAAAAGAGTGAATGGGAAAAGAACAAATAGGGGAAGGATTAACAGAGAAAAAAGAAAGGCGTGCAGGGATATTTGGGCTAAGTGACTGGAGAATAATCACTAGAAGATTATTTTCTAGCAAAAGAAATCAGCAATCTGTAGCTGGTGTAGATATAGATTTTTGTTTATTTGGATTCAGTAAAAGGTGTCAAAACTTAGGTGCTGAAAAAAATTCAGCATTCAGCGCTTTCTATAAAGGGCACACAGACTATATAGTATAGCGTTTAACATACATAAAACACCTAGCTTAAGGGCTCTGGACTTACACTTGCTAAAATCTGATATAAATGCTAGCATCCATGTTAGGCATAATTAGGCAATATTCTGTTATTCTATGTGCAACGTTTCAAAATACCCTACTACTACTACTTATCATTTCTGTAGCACTACCAGATGCATGCAGCACTGTACATTAACACAGAAGAGACAGTCCCTACTCATGAGAGCTTACAACCTAATTATGCCAAACATACCCATGGCCACGCCCCTTTTGTTATACGTCCAATGGAAGTTAGGCACTAGTCCTTATAGAATAGCACACATCTAGATGAGCATATGAGTATTAACATCAGTAATTGGTTGTTAGCACCCAATTATGGGTTGTTACCGTGTTTCGGGGTAGGTCTTAATATAAGCCCTACCCCCAAAAATAAGCCCTAGTCGCCGGCAGCAGCAGCAACAGTGCTTCCCACTCCCCCCTCCCCCCTGCTGACCCATCTCTCCCTCCTATCCGAACTACGAGACAGAAAGAAATAAATTATAACAAACCAGCAGTGTCGGCAGCAATCTAGACAGGCTACCTTGTGACCTGGCAGTTCCTCTGCCGTTTCTCTGCCGCATTGCTGCTGATGTCATCAGTGATGCGGCAGAGGAACGGCCCAGGCCACTAAGCAGCCTGTCTAGATTGCTGCCGACATTGCTGGTTTGTTATAAGGTATTTCTTTCTGTCTCGCGGTTTGGATGAAAGAGATGGGTTGGCAGGGGGGGAAGGGGGAGGGGCGAGGGGGTGCACATAGGCGGCGGGGGGATAGAAAATTGCTACACGGGGGGATGGGAGGAAGGGAGAGATAGAAGCTGCAAGGCTTCTGCTGCACAAGGAGTGGGAAGGAGGGATAGAAAGATACTGCACAAGGGGATGGGTGAGAGGGGAGGAAAGATGTTGCACATGTTGGGGAGAGAGAGGAAATAGGAAGAATTGGGGTGGAGGAGAGGAAGGGAGAGATGATCATCGTACATGAAAAAAATGACATCCCCGAAAATAAGATCTAGTGCCTTTTGTGGGCCCAAAATTAATATAAGACAGTGTCTTATTTTCAGGGAAACACAGTAGTACCTAATTATCCAATTTATTTGTGTGCACATCTCAAAAGCAAGTCCAAATTTGGAGGCGCAACTTCGAACGCCATATATAGATTCTGGGGGAATAAGTGCTAGATCCATGAGTATCTGGAAAATGAGAGAAAAGTTGAATCCTAAGTCACTAAGGGGGACATTCTACAAATAGTGCTTAATCCTTACCAGCGCCTAAGTTAATTAAGAAACGCCATTTAAAATGGCAAAAAAAAAAAAAAGTGAAAGTTAAACGGCCTACCCGTGCTTAAAAAATCTGTACCAGAATTGTGTCTCATAGGCACTTTTGGCCGCTTAACATCGCTGTGCCGGAAGTGCCATTAAGCAGCCTAAAGCACCTACTTAGGTGCAATTCACACAAGGATAGGTGCCAGAGATGCAGGCCTGGAAAACCCTGGTCTTCATTTCCGGTGCCTATCTATCCCAGAGGTATGATTCTGTATATGGCGCCATTGCATGATTATGAAAGGTTGGTCAATGTTGAGACCTCCTTGTAATTTTCCCAACTATTCTTATTTATATATAGTATCTTTTAACAGACCCTCAAAAATGCATATCATAGTGGTTGGATTTATATATTAATTCCTCACCGGGTCAATCCAACTATTTTAAAAAATTTTTATATTGATGATTTTCATAAAGTGCATCAGTGTATAGATAAAACTTTTTATAAATATAAAGCTAATACTTAGCTTAGCTTAGGTGGTCCATTCTAAGGGATCCTGTCACCGACATGTTTCACCCTGCTCGGGTTTAACTACAAGGAGGTCTCATCATTGACCAACCTTTCATAATTTCTGTTGATATGTATTTCCTATCTAAATAGACTTTCTTGACTAAATAATTTACAGCCATTGCATGATTGACACTCGATCAGAAGCTGTTTTATAGGCGGTCACCGGTTCTGGCGTCATATAAAGAATCCAGGCCTAACAGGGTTGGATCGGCATTTCCTGTGATTCGTATGGGATTTCATTCTCCATCAACTTCCACAAAGGAATGAAAAATTTCGGACAAGATCAAGGAATCAAGTGTATCACTCGATTTGGATTAACACATACTCATTACTCTTCCACCTGATAAAATATGTTATGTAGTAGATTTGAGGGAGAGGGATGTGGTTTTGGCCAGCTCTAAAGGTTTAAAAGTATGTTATAGTTTTGTCAGGCTTGAGGAGGTAATGTGGCAAGGTTAATTTCAAAGCAATACATTTATAACTCCTTATTGTCTTCCGTGTCATCAGTCTCATGCCTCACAGTCCACTTCCACAAAAAGGCAACTCACTCCAGCAGTACGATAAAAATATGTGGGCTAATATTCAAAAGAACCTAATATATCCCCCTAATTCTATATCTGTAAGCACTATTTCCACACTAAGATTATAGAATGCTAGCACTGGAAAGCATGAATGTTATAGTCAGATACGTCTAAGTCAGTTTTGAGCCTAAGTCACTAGTCGCCTAAAGTCGGATAAGGGAAAAGGTCCTTTTTTGAAAAATACATCCAACATATTTTTTTACGAAAATCGTCTAGTACATCCATCCATCTGATCATCCAGACCGCTAAGTCGTCCATCTTTATACCCCATTTTCATCCAAAAATTCATCCAAGTCAAAAACGCCTAGAAAAAAGAACTTTTGGACGTGGGCGGGGTCAGCAAAGTGATTGCTTGGACACCCAAATATTGCACCAGAGTAGTGGGGTTTCTTACAGGACACTGCTGTGAATTTCACAAAAAGGGTGCCACATGCATATCTCACCATAACAACCTTATAGGTCATGGAGAGCCCCCCAAAACACCCCCCAGAACAATTAGACCCACCTGTCAACCATCCCAATAGCCCTTATGGCTGCAGGTGCCACTTATATGGCATTACATAAGGGTTTGGGAGGTACACGTTTCACCATGCATGCAGTGGCTAGAGTGGCTGATGGGCCTGGATCCTCCTCTCCATGGTTCACTAGCCCACCCCCCAGACCACTTAAGCCACCTCTGTGCAGCTCTACTAGGCTTTCCTATGCCAGGCTGCCAGGTGCTGATGTTCTGAAGGCAGATAAGTAAAGTTGTTATTATGATTTTTATGGCAGTTGGGGGGGAGGTCAGTGATCACTGGGGGAGTGTGTAGGGGTCTGTACTTTGTCCCTACAGTGGCTATCTGGTCACTCTCTGTTCCCCATTTCCCTTCAGCATCTTCTCCCCCATTTCCCTTCAGCATCTTCTACCCCATTTCCCTTTAGCATCTTCTACCCCATTTCCCTTCAGCATCTTCTCCCCACTATCTGTTACCCATTTCCTGTTAGCGTCTGTTCCTCTCCACCCCCTTTCATTGTCTGTTCCTTTCCTTTCCACCACCACCCTTCCACCACCCTTCCCTCTCGCCACCTCACTGCCCTTTGGCACCCCTTGCATGGTCCAAGCATCCCCCTCCCTCCCTCCCCCTTACCTTCACGGCACGTTTTAAGTTTAGAGTAACTTGTGCAAGCTACTGCGTGCAGTCGCGTGCATCTGTGGGCAGAAGCTTCTCCTCTGACGCAACTGCGCTCGTTCCTTCCCTTAACTGCGGGGACAAGGCCATTCACCACTCCACGGGGCAGTGGATGGCCTTGTCCCCGTACCCTCAGTGAGCACTTTTTCCTCCCCCACTGTTTTGGCAGGTTACCCGCGGCTACCCGTGGCTAGCCGCAGGTAACAGCCACCGTGTCATTTTCTAATTAGCATTGCCTCCCTAAGAAAGCTCTTTACTGGGTTGATTTCAAGTCACATTAAGGCCCTGTTTTACTAAGGTGCGCTAACCGATTACTGTGCGCTAATCGATTTAGCGCGCGCTAAACGCTAATGCATGCATGTTAGTGTATGGACGCATTAGCATTTAGCATGCGCTAATTCGAT
Organism: Geotrypetes seraphini; assembly: GCF_902459505.1. NCBI lineage: Eukaryota > Metazoa > Chordata > Amphibia > Gymnophiona > Dermophiidae > Geotrypetes > Geotrypetes seraphini. Next base: position 221,906,752 of record NC_047085.1, read on the forward strand.
TAGCGCACCTTAGTAAAACAGGGGGTAAATGTTTTGGAATTAGCACACTAGAATATGTTTATGATGGTGTGCAATGTAAGGCTAAAAAGTCTATTGGATGTCTGGGCTATTGATAAGCAGTTCATCTTTGGCTCTTGGGCTATTCATTGTGTTGGTACACAATGAGGATACAAAAAAAATTTTATCAATGCACTTTATTGATCTTGTGTATTCCCTGTTGGTTTTTGCTACTCATTAGTTTTGAGGAACTTTTTGTTCTAGCACAGAATGTAGTAAAAGTAGTTAGCTTAAAGGCTTAAAAAAGGTTTGGATAATTTCCTAAAACAAAAGTCCATAAGCCATTATTAAAATGGACTTGGGGAAATCCACTACTTTTTTCTAAGATAAATAGCAAAAACATCTGTTTTACTCTTTTGGGATCTTGCCAGATACTTGTGACTTGGATTGGCCACTGTTGGAAACTGATGGACCTTTGGTCTATACCACTATGGCAATACTTATGTTCTTATACTACTATTAATCATTTCTATAGTACTACTATACATATGCATTGTATGCATTGTATAGTAGTACTGAGTGCATTATAAGCAGATACTTTATTTAAATACTTTCTCTGTCATTAGTGGGTTCGCAATTGAAATGTTTGTGACTGAGGCAATGGAGTGTTAAGTGGCTTGTCCAAGGTCACAAAGAGTTGAACCCAGTAGAGAATGACACGGGGACAAATTTTTCCCCGTCCCCACAGGAACTCATTTTCCCATCCCATCCCTGAGTTCTTTTCCTGCCCCTGTCTTGTTCCTGCAGGCTCCATCCTCATCTGCACAAGCCTCAAACACTTTAAGAACATAAGCATTGCCCCTGCCGGGTCAGACCAGGGGTCCATCGCTCCCAGCAGTCCGCTCCTGCCGTGGTCCCCCAGGTCCATGACCTGTAAGTTCTCCTTACCTAAAACGTTTATATCCTATTTATTTAATATCCTGCAAGTAACCCTCTATCTGTACCCTGCAATCCCCTTCTCTTTCAGGAAGTCATCCAGTCCCTTTTTGAACCCCAATATTGTACCCTGTCCTATCACCTCCCCTGGAAGTGCATTCCAGGTGTCCACCACCCTCTGAGTGAAGAAGAACTTCCTAGCATTCGTTTTGAATCTGTCTCCTCTCAATTTTTCTGGATAACCTCTTGTTTTGTTGGCCCCGCTAGTCTGAAGATCTGTCTCTCTCCACCTTCTCTATGCCTTTCATGATTTTATAAGTCTCTATCATGTCCCCTCTAAGTCTCCGCTTTTCCAGGGTAAAGAGCCCCAGCTTGTCCAACCTTTCAGCATATGAAAGGTTCTCCATGCCCTTTATCATCCTTGTTGCTCTCCTCTGTACCCTCTCGAGTATCGCCATATCCTTCTTAAGGTACGGCGACCAGTATTGGACGCAGTACTCCAGATGCGGGCGCACCATCGTTCGATACAGTGGCAGAATAACTTCCTTCATTCTGGTAGTGATACCTTTTTTGATAATGCCCAACATTCTGTTCGCTTTCTTTGAGGCCGCTGCACATTGTGCCACTGGATTCATCGTTTTATCCACCAATACCCCCAGGTCTTTTTCTAGGTTGCCTTCCCCCAGTGCCATCGTATAGCTGTACATGGGGTTCCCTTTCCCTATGTGCAAGACCTTACATTTCTCCACATTGAAGCTCATCTGCCATCTATTTGCCCACACACTCAGTTTGTTCAGGTCTCTCTGCAGTTCTTTGCATTCCTCAACAGTTCTGACCCCGCTGGAGAGTTTTGTGTCATCCGCGAATTTGATAACTTCACACTTCATCCCTTCTTCACCAGTTACCCTTCCCCTCAAAGCCCAAGCTTGTCAACTGCTTCCCTAACTGCATATATACTGAAACTGCACTATATCCTATCTGTACAGCATCCCGAATTGTATATCCACTGGAATAGCCAAATCCTCCTTGCCGTATCCCATTCCCTAAACTATACTACACCATTCTTCTTGTAACTCCTCTGGAAATGTTCTTCTTGTAACTCTTCTGGAAAAGTCCAAAAGTCTCTTTGTAATCATCCTGGAAATGTCCAGATGTCTTTTTTGTAATCCGCCCAGAACTACAAGGTTGAGGCGGAATAGAAATCAGTAATGTAATGTAATATATTGAACAGCAGCGGTCCCAGCACTGACCCCTGTGGGACACCACTCGTGACCCCTTTCCAGTCAGAATAGTCATAAATGTTCGAAGCTTGTGCAGTTAAGGCAGAGCTTACAGGAATGGGACAGGAACAGTGATAAAACTCACGGTTACAGGATGGGGAAATTGAGTTCCTGCGGGGAAGGGGACACATTTGTCTCTATGCCATTCTCTAGTACCCAGCTCCCCAGGATCACAGTCTGTCACTCTAACCATTAGGCTACTCTTGTACCCTAGGGCAGTGTTCTTCAGCCACCGGTCCATGGTGCGATCAATGCAGCGTCTTCGGGCTGGAAAAAGGTTCTTACCCGTTCTTGCGCCTGAACCTGAAACCTTCTCTCTGATGTCGCAACGTCAGAGGGAAGGCTTCCAGATGAGGTGCAGGATGCGCGCAAGGAGCCGCTGCCCACAGCTTTGTGCACTGCAGCACTCAGGGAGCTGGCCCGAAGACGCCGTGTTGATCGCACTGTGGACTGGCCCGAAGATAACACTAGGGGGCAGGCCAGAAAGCAAGGCACAGCATGGAGGGAGAGAGACAACAACGGTAGAGGGAATGCTTTTATTTTTTTATTTAGTGATTGATTTACATCTGCTGTCTGTTCAGGAAGAAATGCATTTGTTTCTTTTCCTCTGGGGTTGTACTGCTTTCATCTTAGGGCTTGTTTGTAAATATTAGTACTTTTAGTTTTTGGGCCTGCATTTGGATGGGCTATCTGTTTTCTGGTAGGAATGAATGTTGAAAAGCATACAGTGTGCTTTGTGTATTTTAATTTTGTGGTTAACCATTATGTGTTGTTAATACGATTATATTGTGTGTGTGTATATATGAAAAATGAATGGGGAAAATGGGGTTACAATTAGTACTATTATGGGGCAGGGTCTGGGGCGGTGATTGGGTGGCGATGGGAATGACTTACCCCAGTGTTCTTCAACTGCTGGTCTGCGGACCGGTGCCGGTCCACAAAATAATTATTTTATTTCCACCGGTCCATAGGTATCAAAAGGTTGAAGAGCACTGCCCTAAGGAACTGCTCAGCATTCTGCAATCTCTGCATGCAACGCAGAAGGGCATACATGTGGGCAAAGCATGGGCATGTCTCACATTTACATGCATGATTTACAGATTATTATAAATTACATGCTAAAGTACAACACTTACATGCTAACATTTCCACCCAATTTTTATATGGTATAAGTGATAGGTTCTAAATGTTGGTACTCAAATGCAGATTTACTGTACACTTTATTGTACAGCAGAACCAGTGAACATATACGAGTAACTTAAATTTCCATACATTTTCCAAAGTTATTTAGTTAGTATTGGTTTGAATATCTGGCTGAATGGCTCAATACTATCCATAAAAAACAGGGAGAAGTTTGGGTTACGGCAAGTGCATATGAAAAATTAAATAATAGTGCTGTTCCGCAGCTATCCAGATAATGTATACATTTATTTAAGGCTGGAATTTTACACTTTGGCTTTCTTTACTCTCTTTTCTTGTCCTTTCACCAGCAGGCCCTCATATACCAATTCTCTTCTTCAGTTCCTGGGTGAATCTATAAAGATGCTCCAATTACTTTCTTCTGCAGAGGGGGGGTCCCTTAACCCTTGGGACAGAGGCTTAGCCCATTTCTCCTACAGCTATAGGGATCTCCTTGCCTCAGTATTTGGACTTCAGGCCTGCTCTCTCAGCTATCCTCAGCTGCTTCTCTACTCACTGGCAGTATTTTTCATTTATAGTGAGTGTTCTATCTTTAAGTTCATATCAATCTTTTTTTTTTTTTTTTTTTTTTAAATGTCTTAGTTTTTTGATCCAGCTGTTTCTGGACTCACCTGCAGTATTTGTCACTTATAGTGAAGTGCTTTCTGACAAGAGCAAGGTTGGAAAGTGAGGCTGGTGAAGTGAAAACGTTGCTGCAGGTTGAGAAAAGAGCTGACAGCGACTGCAAGATCTTCACATGAAGATGGACAGAGCTGGTTTGGGACACACACACTGAAGGCCACGTTCAGTAAACGGCACCCACATGTAGGTTCTAGCATACAGTGCCCACTTAAATAATTAATCTTTATTCTGAACACTCAGTCAATAAATTTCTCATTATATGCAAGCTTGTCCCTAAACCAGCGTGTATTTGAATTTTGGATCATCAGAGGGTGAGCCTCATATAAAGGTTTGATGAGGGCTAACCTTTATAAGAAGGAAACCTCTGAAGATCCAAAATTCAAATATACGCTGATTTAGGGACATATTTGCATATTGAGAAACCCACAGGTGCCATTATGATCCATGCCAAGATAGCATTCAGTAAGGAGCGCTTTGCGTGGAATGGCCTTTATAGAATATTATCTTAGTGTGCATCTTGGGCCAGATTGTATAAATGGAGCCTAAGTGCACCTATATTGTAGGTGTCACTCCACGTAGCTGTCAATCAGTGGCTACGTACCACTTGTAGAATCACACCTAGCGACTCCTAAATGGGATTAGGCACCACTGAGGTAGGTGCCAGTAAATTAGGCCACATTTTACCGGACCTAATTTACCAGTGCCTTACTCAGACGCCTAGGTCAGCCACACCTGTTCTCCATCCCTAACTATGCCTATTTTTCAGATAGGCGTCGGTGGGCACCACATCTTAGGTGTCACTAGGTACCACTCTCAGTTCTGGGTAAAACTCAGACCCCATTTACCCACCCTCACCCCAATCAAAGGTACACAATAACCGACCACAAATCATTTTGAAAAGAAATCAAAACCCTGTTATTCAAAAAATTCATCAAGAAATCCTAACACATCTCCATGACTATCCCCACTCTTGTAAATCTCCCAGAAAAGTCTCAACCACGTAAAGAGCACTCTAATTTGTAATTTTCCTGGAAATGTCCAGTTATCCTTTTTTATAATCCGCCCAGAACTGCAAGGTATTGGCAGAATAGAAGTCACTAGTGTAACATAATCTAATTAACTTCAATGGCACAGTCAATTACCACACCGTTTAAGCTAATTAACATAATTTGGGTTGTATGTGGATTTTAGTTAGGCGTCACTAGGGGCTAGATTCACGAACCTGCCCGATCGGGTCAGATCCAGGCCTGATCCGGGCAGGTCCGATAAATTCAGAAAACTGCAATATGCAGATGGGGGAGATCAGAGGAATGCCCCCATCTGCCTGCTAGGATCGCTCTATAGCGATCCCAGCACATGCGCAGACCATCTGTAGATGGTCTGTGCATGCACTGGAGCTCCGGGGCCAGCATATTTTAGTTTTTTTCTTTTTTTTAGGAGCCCGTGGTTACCCGCTTTGGGTTAAAACCACGGGCTTGCAATGGGGCAGGCAGGTGGTCGGGGCAGGCAGGCTGGTGGTCGGGGCAGGCAGGCACGATCGGGTCAGACAGACAGGCGTGTTCGGGAAGGAGACGTGAAGGAGATCAGCTGGGGCTGGTGGCGAGAAGTGCAGCCCCGCTTTTAACCCATGGGTTAAAAACACGGGCTCACAGTGGGGCATGGCCGAAGAGAGCAGGGCGGCATGGCAGAGGCAAGGGAAGAAGAGAGCAGGGCAGGATTGCGGTAGAGAGGAGAGCAGAAGAGAGCTGGGCACTTTTTTGGATAGTTTCAGGGCTGCAGGGCTGGGAATTCAGGCAGAGAGCAGAGAGCAGGACAATCGGAAAGTCCTCAGCAGTCACTTCTTTTGATCGGCCAGCCCAGTCGGTGTTCTTGAAGTTTTCTTTTGTGAATCGCTTACTTCCTATATTTGCATGCAATTCCCCCTCATTTGCATGCGCAGATCGGATCGGGCAGGAATCGGAATGGGAGTAAGGTTAGTGAATGGGAGCGGGGTTGCAAAGTGATCGCAAACCAATTGGTAAACGATCGGTTTGCTTTGTGAATCTAGCCCTAGGCTTCCACGATCAGAGCACTACAAATGCACTTGTCTAGCCTTCATGTCTCTACACGGTATCCTTCCTCCTCTTTTCCCACTATCTTGGATCTCCTCGAATCCTAACTCCACCAGATCTACACAAAAATTCAAACTATCCTTCCCCTCTTTAAAAGGCATATCCCACACAGGAAAACTAGGGACATCCCTCCTCTTCAGGATCACCGAGCTGTGGAACGGCTTTTCTGCCCCGCTTCGGAGTACGACCTCCCTCCAACGCTTCCGAAAACATTTGAAAACTTGGCTTTTTTCTAAATTGTAACTACTCCCCCCCCTCTTTGATATGCTAAGTCCCTCTATCTTCCTCTTTACTAAGTCCTTCCCTTCTTCATTGAAGTTCCTTTCTATATCAATTCCTGTAAACCGTGTCGAGCTCTACTTTTGTGGAGATGATGCGGTATACAAACTTAAGGTTTAGTTTAGTTTAGTTAGTTTAGTTTAGTTTAGTTTAGCAACACCTAACGTAGGTACCGTATATAGAATCTGGCCCCTCGTGTCTAACTTTGGCCGCGAGCACTTACGCCCGCCAAAATCTAATGGCAATTAGGTGTGCAAATGCAGGCATTCTAGATTACATTACGCCCAATCTCTGGAAACACCCCTATCTTGCTCATGCTCCTCCTATGGCCATGCCCCTTTTTGAGGTGCACATTATGACATTTAGGTGCATACATTATAGAAGAAGACATAGGGCTGATCCACACATAACCAGTGGTATCGTAAGAGGGGCAAGGGGGGGGATCAGACTTCCCCAGATTCCATCCTTGTGGGGTGCACCGGCACCTCTTCTCTCTGCCCACCTCGTATACCTCCATAAATATTCATCGGCATGAGCAGCATCTTCCAGTTGCTGCTCGCGCTGGCCTCGACTCCCTTCTGATGTCATGTCTTGGTCAAGGAAACAGGACGTGATGTCAGAGGAAGCCGTGGCCGTCGTGAGCAGCAGGTGGAAGATGTTGCTTGTGCCGGCAAACATTTCAAGAGATACGCGGGGAGGGGGAGGGAGGGGGCGCTCAGGAGGTGGAAAAAGTGTAAGGGTGCTCAAGCGGCGGCAATGCAGGGTGCCACTGCCCCAGGTGCTAACCTCCCTCACTACGCCACTGCACATAACTCCTAATTACTGCCAATTAAGTGTTTGTTAAATCCAATAATTGATTATTAGCACCTAATTACCTAATTGTATCAATGCTCAACTTTGGGCACTTTGGGCTAGATTCACAAACCTGCCCGATTGGGACCGATATTTTGCGTGTTTTACACATGCAAAATATCTGCTCGGTTAAAAAAAAATAAAGCCCCCCCCCCCCGGAAGTGCTTCCTCCCTACCCAAACCCCTAAAAAATGCACCCCCCAAATGCAGTTCCACCAAAGAAAAGGCAGGAGGGATGCCAACAACTCCCTCCTGCCATGTGAAACCCCAACTGGCCTGGCCTGACTCGTCCATGCTGGGCCCAGCCCACCTCCCTCCGTCCCTGTACCTTAACCTAGTCTGGCCGGACCTGTCCTACCTCCTTCCCGTAATATTGCTGGGAGCAGGAGGGGTGCTCAGTCCCTCCTGCTCCAGGCCTCCTCTGAGGCCGGCCGGATGACCGGGCAAGGCCCACCCCCTTCCCGTACCTTATATATCGTTGTGAGCAGGAGGGGTGCTCAGTCCCTCCTGCTCCACACCTTCACCATGAGGGTGGCTTTAGGCCACGCCCCAATGCATCATCAGATGCACAGGGAGGGGCCTAAGGCCCTGATTGGCTGAGGCGCCTCAGGCTCCTCCCTTTGGAGGGGACTGGGGTGCCTCAACCAATCAGGGACTTCCTTAGAGAGGAGTCTACGGAAGTCCCTGATTGGCCATTGTTTCCGGGATTACTGACAACATGAGCAGCAGGCTTCTCATGCATTTGGTTCAGGACCTGTTAAGGTTTTTCTTCCGCTTTGGTGATTACCTGCCAGCTTCCCACAACAAACCAAAACTATAATGTGATTTATTTGTACTGCACTTTGAATTTTTCTTCATTATCAACTGTGAACCAATAGATATGCATTTATTACATATATAAATATTAAATTCATAGTCCTGCTTTTTCATTGAATCTTGGCCGGCGCAGGATTTCCTGACTCTACGTTTTTTTTATTATCAATTGGCAAAATTAACATTGATCCAGTACACATTAAAGGAATACAAATGGCAAATATTCTCATTATGAGACAGAAAAAAATAGCAGCATTTTATATTTGAAATCCTTTATTCTGGGGCCCTTTTATAAAGCTGCAGCAAAAAGTGGCCTTAGCGCACCTTTATGCAGTTCTTTCCTACTTGCTAAGGCAACATTTTGCTGCGGCCGGAAAAATGGCTGATGTTCCATTTTCTGATTTACTGACCATGTGCTAACGCTTTTTTAGTGCACGGCCACACTAAAATGAGTATGTGAGCTCTTACCACCACTTATTTTATAGGCAGTAAGAGCTTAAGCGTTAAGTAGTTAATGTGCAGAAATGCCAATGCACAAGGATTAAATGGTGCTGAAAAAATCTGTGCCAAAAAAATAGCACTCAGTGCTATTTAAAGAATAGCGCTTGGCGCCGGGAATCACACCTAACTTTAGTTGTGGCCATTTACACCAACTGAAACGTGGTGCAAATTCTTGCTCTTAAATTAGGTGTGAATCTCTCTCTTATTCTATAATTGCTTTCATAAATTGGAGGAATGACCATGATCCACTCATAATCCTCCCATAGTTACACCCCCCCCTTTTCTTTTTTTTTATACATGCAGATCCCGCACATAAACAAACATAAATTTTAATTGATTACAATTAGCACCAATAATTGCTTGGTTGAGATCCCAGTTCTCGGCGCTAATTGGCTCATTATTCAATTAGACAGTGTGCATAAATTGGAAGCACTCCCAAATTTGCACATGTAATTTTCTGCATTTTCTATAGAATTAGGGTGAATCTGATTAGTGCTGAAATGTCCACTTTCCACCCTCAGTGGTATAGCAAGGGTAGGAGGCACTCGGGGAGTTGGGGCACCTCTGCTCCTTCCCTGCCCCCTGCAGCACATGTGCGCCCCTTCCCTTCTCCCCGTACCTCTTTAAATTTTCACCAGCATGAGTAGCATCTCCAACCTGCTGCTTGTGCCAGCCTTGGCTCTTCCTTTGATGTCATTTCCTGATCCCTTGACCAGGAAGTGACTTCAGAGGGAGAGCCAAGGCCGGTGTGGGTAGCATGTTGGAGATGCTGCTTTCACCGGTAACGAATTAGTGAGGTATGAGGGGGGCAGAGAGGAGGAGAGGTTACGGCATCCTCATCAAGATCGTACATGGGATGATCCGCCTCCTGTTATTACACCACTTCTCAAATACACCCCTTCAACTACAAAATAAATATTTTTTAGTATTTAGTCTACCAACATTTGTAACTTACCACAGGATGCCTCAGCCATTTTAAGCTGTGGTAAGCACACATATGTGTGTACCACAGCTTAGTACGTAAAAGAGCCCTACTGTGTTTTAAACTTAGACTACTAGTAACTCCTTATCACAACAGAAATCAAGTTCCTGAAGTAATTTTCTGGCTCCACCTCAAGTTGATGAAATGGAACAGGTAGATGTGAATCATTTGTTTACTCTTTCCAAAAATACTAGGACTAGGGGGCAGACAATCCCACCTTATTCAGGCAGTGTGTAGTGTTGTCTGGGCCTAACCCATGGACTCCCTGTGTATCTACAATATGGAATCTAAATTTGAAACATTTTGCTCATTGTATTCTGTGAGCACAAAAGAAATGTGGCTTGTCTTTGGTCAACTTGGTCCATATGTATGAAAATGATAACTGAAAATGTAGAATTAAAAGAGAAATTGATAACTAAAGAGAATGAATGTGCCTTATTGGAACAGGAAAAGGAGTTCTTAGCAACACAAAATTTGTGCTTACGGTACCAATCAGACTCTTTAAAAGAGCAAATAGCTCAGGAAGGTCAAGTGCAAACACACATTGCAGCTTTAGAAATACAAGCAAGCCAGGTTCCAGGTTTAAAACATTTGGTTAGGGAGCTCTCATTGCAGGCCCCCACCCTAGATGAAAATGCAGACTATGCCCATTGCCTCAGGGAAATAATAATAATAATAATTTTATTTCTTATATACCGCTATACCCTAAGTTCGAAGCGGTTTACATTGAAGTCGTGTCTAGAGAAAGTACAGTGTTAACAGTAGGATACAGGATAATACAAAGTGAGTAGGTACTGGGGTGATTACAGTAAGGTTCAAGATATTAACAAGAGAACAGTTACAGGATGTTTACAATCGGATACAGGATGTTATACTAAGTTATAGGATGATACAGTCTGAACAGTTACAAGGGATCAGTGCTGTTTACAGCTAGATATATATGATGAGCGTAAGAGAGGTACAGCATTAAACGTTGGGGGAGGGGAAAAGGAAGGGGAGGACTTTCGAGGCGGTTTATAACTGGTAGGGGGGAGAGTTTAGGTGGTGTTGAAGAGGCCTAAAACAAAATCTTCAGGACTCCCATTTACAAATTTCAGCCATTACTGGGATTCCATTCAAGCAGTCAGATGCAAATAGAGTTACAATGAAGCCTGTGTCAGCTGTGATAAAAGTTTCACAATCCCAGCCTATGGCCGGGAGAGTAATATAGACGGTTAGCTCGCAGCCTTTATCCTAAACAAATATGGAAGTCATAGCAAAGCAAGTAGGCAAGATAAACCCCCATAATTTTCCCCGTGCCTGTGTGATACTGTGAAAATTAGAGCAGGATGAGAAACTAGACGCAGATGAATTAATTAAGATTCTGTGCCTCTGTATTAGACCAAAACATGTAGAGAAGATGAACAAGGCAATTAATGTAGCCAAACAAGTGGGATTCTCTTTGCTGCACTTAGCCACTGCTTTTTGTATTTCTTTTGGTATGAGAACCGCTGGAGATGGGTTGTACAGCGAACCCGCCCGCTCAGCCGGCCGCATTGGGGCTAGCAGCCTGCGGTACAAACTGTAGTTGGCTGCCGCTCCAGGCCGGAGACCACCCCCGATCCGCTCTCACGCGCCCAAAATCCGGCGTCGGCTCGAGCCGTGCGTGCCTCGACAGAGAGAGTGCACACTACAAGAGAGGCCATCTGGCGATGGAGCTGCAGATGGGCGATCCCGGCCACAAAGATTCGCGGCACAGACAGCACCCAGGCCGCCTGTGCAGCGGCCCAACCCCGTCTAGGCCCCCAGCGCCCTTACCCGCAGGTCTACTGGTAGCGCTTGGGCTGCTGGGGCCACGAAGCCGCGTCCGTCTCCCGCTCATCTCAAAGCACAGAGCCAGAGAGGGAACATCCCTCCGCGATGACCTGCTACTCTGCTCCCCGACGGCCGAAGTTGATGAAAAAGTATCTTTTTTTTTTTTTTTTAGTCGAGGGTGAGCGGGAGGGAAGCCGCATCCGCCTCGTGTGATGCCGGATCAAGAGGGGCGGCCTCCCCTCCGCTCACCCCTAATCTATCCTACCCCTCCCCCCCCTACATCTAGCCGATTGGCCCCAAGGCTTCGGCCGATTTGTCTTCGCTCCTCCCTATGTGGCTCGGAGCTTGTTTTTTCTTTTGGTATGAGAACCTTCAAGGCTCAAAGTGCAAAGATCCAACAAGATAAAAATGAAGGAATAGAAGATTATGTCCGTATAGCAGTTCCATTACTAATAATGACTGGGGTAGCCAACGGAAGGGATTCACAAGGCCTAATACCAGAAGATCTATTAGATTGCCAGATAGATACAGAGGACTTTAAAGAGATTTGTCAGGGAATGCATTCTACCATAGCACAATCCTTATGTTCTTGGGCAGCAGGAGAGCCTGTGTCTGCTAGTGATCTATGTATAAAGGCCATGAATGTCCAGAAATATGAGCCCTATGCTTCACACCCAGTAGCCACAGCTGGACTTGTATTATACCCAGATCTACAGCCATACCAGAAACAGGCCCCCACACTACATCCAAAACCCCAGTACGTGGACACACAACCTAGCTGGCATTCTGATCTTAGCTCCCATGAAAATAGGTCTTTAACTGAAAAGTCAGCATCTCAATATTTAGATGGTGAAACTTGCAGGCCAGCTTACGACATTTTAAAATCTTATGGTGAGAACATGAGTTATTGGAAATTGAAATAAAGCCATGTCATCATAGCATGAGTTTTGCATATTGTTAAGTAAGACTTCCAAAGGGTGAAAATTATACCCCCAGATAAGCAGGAAGGTGTAGCTGCCTCTCCTACTCTCTCAAAAAGAGACCTTGTCTCAGCCTTTCCTCAAAGTGCAGATTTTTATGAGACATGAGGCGACATGTCCAATTTGGACCGAGCTTTACCACAAGATTGGCAACTCTGCAGAGTGCAGTGGGTCCCAGGTGGCAGACATATGGTGTAGACTGGTCAATAAAATAGTAGAAATATTGATTTAAGTGACCTTAATAATGTAGAAAAGTTAAAGAAAGTTGTATTCCAAGTGATTTTGAAAATGTTTCCTTTTCCTTTTACCTCAAAAACTAACACTGTGAACCACTGTACCTTCACTTAAACCTCTCTTATATTTTTAAATATTGAAGCATCCCTGCTTGCATTCTCTTATGATTGTGTGATAGAGCCCGTAAATGGAAGAAGTCCTAAAGGAAACCGGCAAAACAATAGAACCATTGACTTAAGTTTTTTCTCTCTCTTTCAGAAGCTTAGCATCCAGACACGGCCATTCGAGACCATTTTCATTATGCCTTTTTCTGATTATCTCTAAAGTTAATCTGTTCATGTGTGCACACAAAGAAATACTTTCAGTGCTGTGACCTTATATTGGGAATCCAATGGATACCAAATATGAATATGATTCTTTTGATCTAATAGTGTGTTTATTTACAGATTAAATTCAGCCCTGGTTCCTGGACCGAAGAGAGAAAGCCTGCTGGAGCTCTGTTTGTCTGTTTGTTATGTGGTCTCTATGCTGTGTTGTCTGTTTTAGCTTATAGGGGTACCCCAGGAAACATTACACATTGGCCATTTCCAGAGTTTTGCCTCCCCTTTCTACAAGTCCAAGTGGTACCATGTCCCTTTCCAAAAAGATTCTCTCATATACAAGAAAGCTTCTTATGAAAACCATGCTCATAATGATTTTATGCTATGGCTCACACAGTCCAATTATAGTTAGTAAGGGGTTATATTATAAGATGGCATCCTAAAGAAAAAAAATAGAAAGCTTTATATTTGGTAACATGGTGCTCATTGGTATTTTATTTCATGGTTCTATATGAATAAAGGAAAATAAAAAGGGGTCTCTCTTTATATAACCTAACAGGTATAAACAGTGCAGTGCACATTTCTGACAAAAGTTATTTTGGTATTACAATCAGTACGTGTTTATGGTTTCTTTTAAGTGACATAATAGTTAGGTGCAGAACATAAAAAGGTGTCTTTTCTCAAATACCACTTTAAACACAAGTATGTTGTCACATGTTGCCATGCTGTATACACAAAGTGGTTTCTCTCTTCTTTTTTTTCTTTTTCCTATCTTCTCTCTTTCTCTTTTTCAAGGTTCATTTCACTTGTTTGCCATTCCTGTGCTTCCAGAAGGATTTCCTGGGTCACCAGGTCGCTCAGTGGTATAAATTAATATCTGGATTTTTGAATAAGAAACCAAAAACTGGTCTTTGTGACATTTGGAGCATTGAGATAAAGCATCATATTACTGTGTCTCAATGGCCACGAATCTGGACTTGGAGGATGAGATGTACGGTGTCTGCATCTATGAGACAAACATGGTTTTTCTTGTTATATAGAGTATTTTGGACTCTGGTTAGATTACAGAAATTAGATAGTTCCAAGTCTAATTGATGCTGGCACTGCCATCTTGAACCTGGGACGTTAGATCATCTATTATATTATTGTCCCTTGATACTTCAATTTTGGAGATCCATTTGGGATCAGGTGAACAAAGTACTGGAAAATCCAGTGGCACTAACATACGACACTGTGCTATTTGATACTTTAATGAGAGCTAAAAGTCAAATATCGTCTCACAATAGCAAACTTCTCTTTATTATGACAGGGGTTGCCATACAGCTTATTTTAAGGAATTGGAAAAACTGGGATCGATTAAATTATACCTTTTGGTGGGAGTCTCTGTGTCATTATAAGAAGTTTATGGATATTTGGGAGCCATTGACAAAATTTTGCAAAGAGTGATTGTTGATTTTGCCCCTTGATCATGCATGTCCAGGGTGGGAGGGGGGGTTGTAAAAAAATTTTTTTAAAATTTTTTTTTATTTGAGTGCAATTTTTGAATAGGAAGATGGGGGGGATATAAGTATTTGTTATATATTACAATTTTGATTGAATTTAGGTGCTATTGTAGTGTAATATGATTGTATAATATGTTGCACTTATTTTGGCTTCAAAATGAATAAAAATATTTAAAAAAAGGTTTATTTCACTTGGATCCTGGTACCCTACCAGGCCAGTTAGTGGTGTTCTTATAATAAGTATGTTGCATATAGTTTTATTATAGTATTGAATTATTGAATGTGTGCCTTTTATTTCTATTAGAACTATCCATTTATTATTGCTAATAGTGTTTGTTGTAAATCATTGAAGCTAAACATTCATGGTAAGATATTTTCCTTGGAAAATCACATACTGGGAATAGTATTCTATATAGACATTCATCCCTTTGCAATAGAATTGGTCAGCTCTGTACTCTTATTCTTATAATTTGGCTAGCATGCTGGGTTAAGAGAAAATTTCACCTGATCCAGAAGATGATTGTGAAACCCGACATACAGTGCCGTACCATGACGCTATTATATGGCACCAACTTGAGAAACTGCAGCTTCAATACTAGGGCAGGTCTCTGGGGGGGTGCACTTGACACTGGCATGATTGAAAGCATGTAAGTAGCATAGCAAGCCTATTGAAAATGGAGCATAGCCAAACCCTAACCAAAGCTGCCAATGAAAACTGGATACCGGATGACTGCAGTGATCGATGGTGAATATTGTGACAGGAATCCAGCTAGCTCTACCAGAAAGAGGGTAAAAGTTCCTGTAAGCCCCATTAAAAACCCTGTTACCAGGTATAGGAAACATCCTGAACAGTTTAGAAATCCTGTGCACAACTTTAGAAAGGAGCCCGTCCCTTTATGAGTGTCCAGAGCTCAGGCTGACATTGAGATTGCAGAACCCTTTAAGAGTTGGTCTATCCCTGCTAGGAAGGGGCGTGGCTGGTTGTCGAAGCTCCCATTTACTGAGCTTTCCTCATCAGAGAAAGGGGGGAAACAGCTGAATGTAAGCTGGGAAGGAAGTCAGTCCTTCCAGCTGAACCAGGGCCAGCACAATGCAGTTTAACAGAGGACTGGGAGATGGAGAAACTGGAAGACAACTAGCCCAAAGCAGTCTCAGAAGCCCAGCCTGAGGACTATGATATGGAGTGCTAAGAGGACTATGTTTTGCCTGACTGGGGAGAACAGCAGATGGACTGTGAGTAGGCTATTAAGCCAAGCAGTTTTTTCTCACTGTAGTTTTGCATTCTGACCTTTTGTTTTAAAGCCTGCCAGAGTATTATGCTGGGGACATTGCGGGGTTCTAGCTACCCCAGGAACTGTAGAAACCAGAAGCTGAAAGTTTTGAGATTGGGTTTTATTTTTAGAGCAGCTTGTGCACTGCCCTGAATTGTGCTTGTGAGTGAAGAAGTAAAACCTGAGCCTGTCTTTTGGGAGGGCGGCAACACCTGTGGTGTACAGGCCTATCTCCACCCAGCCTGTTGGGGATTCAGCTCTACCCAACAGGGCCAGAGCCAGGGAGAGTGTTTTTCAAAGGAGAAGTGTTTGATTACTGCACTGTTTTGATAGGCCCAAGAGTGAGGCCAGAAGGAAACGTTTTGGACTTTTGTTTGTGGACTGGACTGAGTCTAAAGCACGGCTTGTGCTAAGGTGGAACTTACTTGTTTCCTAATAAGAATGAACTGAATTCATAGAAGCCTTTTTCTTTTTGCTCGTGCCATTTCTGCAATTGTGTTTGAAGTTTGTAAGTTTGTTTACCATTAAAGTGTTTTGCCTTATTCAACCAAGGAATCTCAGTGTGCAATTCTTGGAAGGCACTGAAAGCTGTGTTCCATCACCTTTATTCAAACTCTGGGACTGGGATTCAGAGGGGCGACTAGGCCTAGCCAGGATCCTGTCCCACAATATGGAGCTACCCTCAATGTATGTAAGCCATGAGTAGGAGCACAAATGTAATATTAATATGATAATTCATTTAAGGATTCCTGATACGTGACACTTTCCAAGATACATTGTCTCCAAAACATACTGCACCCTTATGTATACCATAGAGCCAACTCTAACATCTTTAAGGTTTGTGTGACTTTCAATATATTTTCCTGTGTAATGTATCAAGTTAGTGTTAAGGGTTGTTACTTTTTCTACCATGCACTGGTTTTATAATTGTGATTCCTCTTTCCAATATTATCAATATTGTCCCTTGCAATCAAGAGAGAGAATATATGTAGCGTGATCTGCAAATACCACTTTATACTACCACACTCCGTACACAAATTGGTCTCTTTTTTCCCTCTCCCTCTTTTCCTTTTTCTTCCTTTCTTTCAAGGTTTAATAAGTATTTTGTGTATAGTTTATTATAGTAATTGCATCGGTAGTAGAATGTGTGCTTTTTATATTTAGTTGTTGGATGTACATTATTCAAGTTTTACTTGAAATTACTTAAAGTAAAAAAGTTTTCAGCCCTGAAAACCTGACTGGCTGGGGGCCCCCAGGACAGGTTTAAGAACCACTGACCTACAGTATATAATGGGTGGCAGTAAGGGCTTATGTACTCATCTGTTTTAGTGGCCACATGCCCCACTAGATAATTTGGCCATTAATACAAAAAAAAAACCCACACTAGATAATTTGGCCATTTTATATACCACTTATAGCCTAAGTGGTTTGCATTCGGGTACTCAAACATTTTTCTCTAATTGTTCCAGTGGGCTTGCACTTTATCTAATGTACTTGGGGCAAAGGGGGAATTAAGTGACTTGCCCAGGGTCACAAGGAGCAGTGTGGGATTTGAACCCCTAACCTCAGCGTAATAAGGCTACAGCTCTAACCACTGCACCACACACTCTCCTGTGGGAGCTTGCTAAGACCACTGTTTACCACTGCTTGGTAAAAGGTCTCCTTAGCCTTTTGGCTTTAGCCTCCCTCCCCTTGTCACACACCCCCCCCCACCACCACCACCACCACCACCACCACAGATCTTTTTTTCCAGTAGGATGTGGTATGACTAATATTAATGCTTTCTTGGGGCAACCCTAGCAAAGACCCTTCCTCTGAAAAGAATCTGCTGTTCCTGTTTAAGTTTTCTTGCATTTGTTTTAAATCGGTTTGGGGAATAGCCCCTACCTAGCTTTTATCTCATTAAGTGCTATACAGCCCTACTAGGCTAACCAGAAATTGTAACTTATTTGCCTACCCAAGGATCACTGGTTGTAAATACAGGTCCTTTTTGGATAGAACATTCATGTTTCAAGCACGTAAACAGCAGTCTTGGTTAGGCAACTACATCAATGGAGCCAGGTTGACTTATGGTGCTCTTCGGAAAGAAATTAAGACTGCATTGTTCGACAGATTCATTTCCTAAACAGAAGTTTTACTAAATTTAATAATTTTATACTGACTATTCCTGAGAAATATGTTCTATTTTTACTATGTGTATTTTGTAAATTGCTGATTGTCCAGTTCACTTCAATGTAAACCGCCTAGAAGTCGTATGATTGTGGCGGTATAGAAGAATAAAGTTTTATGTTGATCCCTACTGTCAATATGAAGCAGGTAAAATTCATAAGATTTTACCTCTTAAAATGGCTGTAGGAGAGGAAATAAATAGCAGAAGCCAGAGAAAGCTAGTCCCCCAAGAGAAGTGCTATCACACTTTGGCAGTAATTGTGAGAGCAAATAAAGGAGTGTCGAACTCTTCTTATTTATGTTCAGGCTTCGGCACCTTTTTGTTGCTGCTGTTACTGTTTCTCATGGGGAAACAGGGGTGGTTTGGATTTTTTTTTGTTTGGTTTTTTTCTACTTTGCAACCCTTGTTCTGAAAGGCCACTATTTTTCTCTTCTGCAGAATCAAAAAATATATTCATATTTGCTGTTAGCAGCCATCTGCTTGGAGCAATTTCAGAACAATCATTAGTTTGCACCACCGGCACTGTGACAGGCTTCGGCTTCCCTAGAGACATTCTCCAAATCTTATGAATATCTTTAAGCAGGTTTCTACAACAATTTCTGTAATGAATTAAGAGCTGAGTTACTAAGAAGTGGGAAGCAGATTCCTGCCTCTCCCCCCCTAATATATTCTTTTTAATGTAGCTGATCCACCAGAAACAAAAGTGATCCACCACATTACACTGGAAAATACAATCAGAATTTCAGTGGTTCCACAGAAGATAATTTAAGGTGCAGCCAAGGGTCAGTGGTCAACTCAGAAGCATACACACACACGATTATAAATGAGCTAGTAGCAATATTGCAGAGCTGCTGCCTTTCCTCCTCTCTGCTCCCCCCCTCCCCCCACCTGGCTTTCAAGCATGCATGAAAGCAGTGGCAGCTTGAGGATATTGCCATTGGCTGCAAAGCTTGGAGATGTTGGGTTGACAGACTGGAGGAAGATGTCTTCAGTTGGTAGGGCTTGGGAATCCCCACTAGCTCAAGAATTTATAAATTGCACTCAGGCAGGGAGAAACTTTGGTGCCCATCCACTAATTTTGGGCTCCTGTCCCTCCCCCAAATCAGTTGTATACAGGGCCAGATTAAAGGGTAGGCCCAGGAGGCTTGTATCTAGGGCGCAGAATTGTCAGGGGGGCCCCAGGGCCGGTGTTAGGAGGGAGCAAACGGGTCAGATGCCCTAGGCCCAACAGATCCAAGGGGTCCCGCGGTCCGAACTTCTTTGTTAAACTCCTAAATTGTCCTTTTCAGAGGGGCCCTGACATGGTAGCTGTTCTCGCAAGCTGTCGCAGCTGCCCTGAAGCTTTCCCTCTGACGCAATTTGTCCTGTCCGAAACGGAAAGTTGTGGCAGAGGGAAAACTTTGGGGCAGCCGCTGGCAGCTTGTGAGAACAGCTGCCGTGTCGGGGCCCCTCTGAAAAGGACAATTTTGGTTGCGGGAGAGAAGCGATTTCTTGCCTTGCCTTCTCCCCCGTACTGTTCAGCTTTCCCTCCCCTACTGGCCGGAACTCCTCATCTTTCCCCCTTCGCTGTATTGGCAGGCAGGGCCGGAGTTAGGGGGAAGCAAGGAGAGCAGCTGCCCTGGGCCCTTGTTTTCTGTTTTGGGCTGCAGTGGTTGTCTGCTTTCTCCCTGCTTCCCTGATGTGGCGGCCCACAAGCCTTCCTATTCACACACACACACACACACACACACACACACACACACACACACACCCCGATGTCAATTCTGACATCAGAGAGGAAGTTCCAGGCCAACCAGGCAGCGATTGGCTGGCCTGAAACTTCTTTTTTTGATGTCAGAATTGATTTCGGGCAGGAAGGCTTATGGGCCCATCGCATTGAGGAAGCAGACAGAAATCGATGGCAGTAGCTTGGCAAAATCAGCAGCAGCAGCAGTAGCCAGGGGGGACAGGGTGCAGAGAGGGAAAGAAAGAAAAGGGAGGGGCAGGAAGAAAGAAAGAATGCCGGAGAGAGAATGAATGAAAGAAAGAAAGAGGGGCAGGGAGAGAAAGAAAGAAAGGGAGGGGCAGGGAGAGAGGAAGAAAAAGTTGGACTCATGGAGGGCAGAGAGAGATGTTGGTTGGGATGAGGTCTGGAGGAGAGGAAGCATGCGAGAGGAAGAAAGAAAGGATGAACAGTCAGAAGGAAGTGCAACCAGAGACTCATTAAATCACCAGACAACAAAAGTAGGAAAAATGATTTTGTTTTCAATAGTGACCAAAATGTCAGTTTCTTCAAATTTACATCTACTATATTTATATTTTGCAGAGTTATGTGTCATTGTTTCTGTGGTGTTTCACTGTATGCAGTTTGGCTTCTTGGCGGTTCAATTTAACCTTTATCTACATATTTCTATTTTTAGTTTGTGATTACTTATTCCATACTGGGTGAGGGTGTATCTGTGTTCTGTGTTTATGAAAGACATGGTTTTCTGTTAGCATTGACTAGCCTTGTTTGGCGAAATACATGAGGCATGGTTCTTGGGAGCACCTTGAATATACCCGATTTGAATCTCCTTATTGTCTGCCGATCTTCTTTTGTTTCATGGTGGATTCTTTGGTGGACTGCTTGGCTTGTTGTTTCATTACAAGTTAACATACATGGAGTGGAACGTACTAGAGGAGTTACAGATTTGGTTGTTTATACATACATATGGGTTATAGTTGGTTGACATAGCGTGAGGCAGATGAGAGGTGTTGTAAACTTGGCTATTAATATAGACATATTTTGGATAGTATTACTGCTTTACAATATATTTGAACACTTTTATATACGCATGGAAAGGGTTCAGAGTTAAAATCCTGGGTAAGTAGGTGGGAAGGGAAGGAAGAGGAATTTGTTCAAAGACGTTTGGGGATGTCATAGAAGAAAAACTGTGCACTGGTATGCTAATCTTTGTTTGTTTTAAATTTTTTTAAAAAGAAAGAAATACAAGTGGAAATAAAGAAGTAAATAAGAAAATAGATAAATGGGGCAGGGCAGGGGCGGGGCAAGGCTGGGGGCCCAGTGTACTTGTGTGCCTAGGGGCCCTCAAAGAATTAATCCTGCCCTGGTTGTATATGACTACACCACTGAATACAAAAATAATTGTGATGCACATATTCCAAAGCTAACATATTCCAGTTAATAAATTCAAAATAAAACAATTTTTTCTACTTGTTGTCTGGACATTTTGTTTTTCCATCATTTGGTCCCAGTTTCTCTTTCTGCATTTTGTCTATCTTCCACTAATTCTCTTTCCAATGTCTGCTGTCTTTTTTTTTTTTTTTCTCCTCTTCTCTCTTGTTCCATTTCCTCTTTATGCCTGTCTCCAACTTATTGATTTTTCCCTTTCAGCTTTCTTAACTTTTTCTTTTCTTTTTTACCTCTGTCCACTCAAATCTTGTCTTCTTTCTCACCCTTCTTCTTTTTAAATATTCAGCTACCTCTCAATTCTCCATCTTCTCTCAGTCTCTAGCTCTCCCATTTCCCATCTCATTCCTTTCCCAGCCTCCTATCCCCTTCTATCTACTCCCCATTATCACATTTCTACCACTCTACTCACTGCTCTCTCACTTATCTTGTCATCTCTGTTTTGACCTCATCCACATGGCTCACCACTTTCAGAATCCCTCGCCCTCTCTCCACTGGTCAGGCTATAACTCCCTGTCCCTTTCTTTTCATCCTCTAGCATCTTATCCTAGCTCTCTTCCCTCCTGACCTTCTATGGTTCCATCTCTCCTCATGTATCTCCATGGTCCAACATTTTGCTCCTTCTCTTTTCTGTTTTTCTTCTTCCCTCCCCCCTTCATGCTGAACATCCACAGACCTAACATTTCTCCCTCCCTTCCATCCCCAGATCTACCTCTCCTTTTCTCTTCCCAACTGCCCCCATCCCATCTCTCCCCCTACCTGCCTGCCTCCCTCCCCCAGGTTCACCATTTCTCCCTTTCTCTTCCCAACTGTTCTCCCTTCAACTGTTCTCCCTCTTCCTCCACACTATCCCAGGTCCAACTTTTCTCCCTTCAGACCATTGCCCACCATATCTTTCTCTCTCTCTCTCTGTCCTCTGTTTCTGGCCCCATAAGCTCTCCCCCCACGCCTAATCTGGCACTTCTTTTAGTACCTTCCCCCTCTGTACTTTAAAAAAAAAAAAAGGTCCAAGAGGTTTCCTCAGCCCAGCATGTTCTCTCCCTTCTTTCTGTGCCCATGCATCTCTACCTCACTCCTCTCCCACCACCATGTCCAATAATTCTCTCTCTCTCTCTCTCCCTCCCTCCTCTCTCTGCCCAACAGTTCTCTTCTTTCTTCATCGCCCCATATGCACCATCTCTTTCCCTCTCTCTCAGACACCCAGTTCTCCCTTTTCTATTACCTCCCTCACCTTAGCATCTCTTTCCTTCACTCCCTCTCTCCATTTGGCTCATGCTCCCCTCCCTCTTTCCCTTCATTCTGTATCCTAAGTTCATGCCCCTACCTCCTTCTTTCCATCAATTCTCCTAAGTTTGTGCTCCCTCCATCTCAAGTCCCAACATGCCCTTCTCCCTCCTTCCGATGTTTACTGTCAGGCCAGCTCCCTTCTTACTGCTACAGTCATTTTTCTGCTCAAAGCCGTGGACAGTGGCTCCTATGTACCTCCAGCAGCTGATCTGGATGCTGTCTCTCTAATGTCACAATATCACAGGGAACGCTTCCATGTCAGATGCAGGAGATGCATAGGAGCCGCTGCCTGTGGCTTTGAACAGAAAAACACTGCAGCAAAACGGAGGAGGGAGCCAGCCAGAAAGTACACACCTGGGGACGGCAGAGGCTAACGCCGCATCGTCCTTGATCAGGGCCGCATGAAACACCGCATTGCCCTCGAGCGGGGCCACACAAAATATCTTGCAGGGTTAGACACCCCTGCAGTAGAGGTTTCTTCTGTGGCCCGGAGCACTAAATGCTCCAACACTGCTCCAACTCTCATAGGAATTCCTATGAGTGTCGGAGCATTTAGTTCTCCGGCCCACGGTAGAAACCTCTACCATGCCTTAGTAAAAAGGGAGGGGGGGTATTTAAAATATTTATATCCTGCACAATCCTAATATACTCGGCAGCTAACACATAAAACATTCACAATAAAAGTACATAATTTTAAAAACATACATAACAAATAATGCTCTGATATAAATGAATAGTTCCCGTTTTTTGGTTTCCTCAGGTTGACTGTTGATAAAATTACAATGCTCCTTAAAAGAAAAATCCGAGCACATTAGTCATTGGAAGCTTGTCCAAATAATAATTATTTATTTATTTATTTTATTAGGATTTATTTACCGCCTTTTTGATGGAATTCACTCAAGGCACTGTTCAGCAAGAATAAGTCAAACATGAGCAACAGAAAATTACAGCAGTAAATTGCAATTCAAAGTATGGAATAGTATGCTCTATTACAACATCAACACAATACACAATAAAACAATTTATCAGGCAGCACAGAGTGCACACAAAATTGGAACAAAAAGATAATTAAGGTAGAATTTACAGGTGTATAGGGCTGACATTCAGCCAGAGCCAAGCAGTGTGCAGTCCAGCCGGATATTTAGTCCTGTGCCATTTCCGACAACCGGCATTGAATATCTGGTTTTATTTGTAGCCGTGACAACTTAACCAGTTATGCCAATATTCATCTTTAACCGATTAACCCCCCTCCTTTACAAAACCGTGCTAGTGTTTTTAGCGCCGACCGCTGCTGTAAGAGCTCCGACGCTCATAGAATTCCTATGAGTGTCCGAGCTGTTACCGTCGCGTCCGGTGCTAAAAACACTAGCGTGTCTTTGTAAAGGAGGGGGTAAGTGCTTAGCAGCTAAACATAGGTCTGCTATTTATGTGGCCTATTTTAGCTGCTAAACATACCCCCTCTTCTACGAAACCACGCTAGCGATTTTTAGCGCAGAGAGCCGCGCTGAATGGCCTGCGCTGCTCCTGATGCTCATTGAGTTCCTATGAGTGTCAGGAGCAGCGCGGGCCATTCAGCGCGGCTCCCCACACTAGAAACTGCTAGCGCAGTTTCATAGAAGAAGGGAATAGCTAGTTAGATGCTGAATATCCATGCCTACTAGCTATGTCACGCAATATAACCAGTTAGCGGCTAGCTGCTAACCGCAAATATTCAGTGGGAGATAGCCGGCTGTCGCATGCTGAATATCCGCGGTTAAGTGCCAATATGCTATTTTACCAGCCAGATTAAATATTTTTGAATATCAGGGGGGGAAATAAATTCTGCCCAAAACCAGTTTGTACCTGTATGATAGGGCTATACTATGTGCTAGGTATTTTAAATAAAATATGTCTCGGTTATTTAAATAGCTTCTACATTACAGATCCCCCTTCTATATGCCAGCAATGGCCTTCAGTAACAGTCACTGAATACTGGATACTAGTGCTGCCCGATTCGCGATTCGAATTGATTATCCGATTCACTTTGGGTGAATCGATTCGAATCAGTTTGTTATTGAAAAAAATCGGGACTTACCGATTTCGTTGGCCCCCTTGCTACCACCGCTTTTGCCTAGCCAGGGAGAAGAGGACAGAGCCTTACTGATGCGAAGGAGAGCCTTGCTAATGTGAAGGAGAGAGCCAGGCTCTCTCCTATCCTGCAGCAAGGCTCTGTCCCTCTCCTCCCTGGCCAGGCAAAAGCAGCGGTAGCGAATACAATTCACTACCCTGCCGCTACTCCAGGCGTCTTCTCTCCATTTGGCCGCCCAAGCGGAAACAGGAAGTTTTCACTGAGGCGAGCCACAGTGGAGAGAAGACGCGAGGAGTGCTGGCAGGAGTGGATCGCAACCGCCACCGGCAGACCTCTTCCCAAATGCGTCCCTCCTGCCGGACTCTCTTTGGGAAAGGTGCAGGGGTGTGGTGGTGGGGGGAGGACTTAGGAGTGCCATAAAAAATAAAAAAGGTAGATGGAGGGAGAGGGGAGATGGGGAGTTGGTGGACTGGAGGAGAGATGGGGAGAAGATAGATGGTAGAAATGAACTTGGTGGAGGGGGGAGATCATGGATAGGGGAGATGAGGGGAAGGACAGAAGAAATAAGGATCTAAAAACAGAAGAGGGAGAGAGATGGTGGACAATGGGATTTAGGGAGGGAAGGAACAGAAAGGAAGAGAAGTTGGACACAAGGGATGGTGTGGAGGGGGGATAGAGATACTGAATAGGAGTATAGTTGGGAAAAGAAAGGGAGAGATGGTGGACCCTGGGGTGGTGGGGAAGGAGGGAGAGATGCTGGATGAAAGGGTAGTTAAGAGAAGGTGGATCTGTGGAGGGAGACGAAAAAAAGGAAAGATGTCAGACCTCCTGGGGAGGGAAGGGAAACAGAAGGGGAGGACAAAGATGGCAGATGGATGGTTAGCATGCAGAAAGAAGAAAGAAGGAGACCCTGGCAAGCAAGTTATCAGAAGACAACCAAAGCCTGAGACCAACAAGATTTGAATATTGACCAGACAATAAAAGGTAGAGAAAATAATTTTATTTTCTGTTTTGTGATTACAATATGTCAGATTTGAAATATGTATCCTGCCAGAGCTGGTGTTAGACTGCAAACTTGAGCTAGGATTTAACAGAGAGAGGAAAAGTCTTTTTTGTTTATTTATTTTGTTTACACCACAGCGCCAGTGTGGGTAGGAGAGGGCAAAGGGGTGAAGAGGCAAGGTCGACCAATGGCAGAGAATGCTGTCTGGTGGCGTCACAAAGGGGGCGGGATAGAACCAGATTGGGAGGACATTCCTTTAAGGGTACTTTCGCCACTCCTGCCAGCTTCTTAGCCTTTTTCTAGCACCGGATTTTCCACTTTGTGTTATAGAAGCTTATATTGAAGAGAAGAACCTTAGCAATGACATACCAAGGGCGGGGAGGTTTGTGTAAAAAAAAAAAATGATGGGCCAGAGGGTGTTAAAAAATGATGGGCCCCGGGTGTCACATACCCTAGGTACGCATTCGTGGTTTTGATTATTTGCGGTTTTTAGTTTGCTGGCTCCTCTCTCCCCCCCCCCCCCCCCCAATTACATCAGTTTGCATAGAGAAATCACCGATTCCAAGTGTTTATAGAGAAAATCGTTGATTCCCAGCACTTTCTTTACCGTATTTTGCCTCTCCTTCAGGAACAGGCCAGGACTCCCATCATGTTGTTCGTGGTTTCACCATATAAGAACATAAGAAGTTGCCTCCGCTGAGGCAGACCATAGGTCCATCCTGCCCAGCGGTCCGCTCCCGTGGCGGCCCATCAGGCCCATTGCCTGAGTAGTGGTCTATACCTATCTATACCCTTCAATCCCTTTTTCTTCTAGGAATCTATCCAAACTTTCTTTGAAACCATTTAATGTTTTCTTGTCTACAACAGCCTCTGGAAGCACGTTCCATGTATCCACCACCCTCTGAGTGAAAAAGAACTTCCTAGCGTTTGTTCTAAACCTGTCCCCTTTCAATTTCTCCGAGTGCCCCCTTGTACTTGTGGTGGTCCTTAATTTGAAAAATCTGTCCCTGTCTACTTTTTCTATGCCCTTCAGGATCTTGAAGGTTTCTATCATGTCTCCTCTAAGTCTCCGCTTTTCCAGTGAGAAAAGTCCCAACTGCTTCAACCTGTCGGTATATGGGAGATTTTCCATTCCCTTTATCAGTTTAGTTGCTCTTCTCTGTACTCCCTCAAGTACTGCCATGTCCTTCTTGAGGTACGGCGACCAGTACTGGACACAGTACTCCAGATGCGGCCGCACCATTGCACGATACAGCGGCATGATGACTTCCTTCGTCCTGGTCGTAATACCCTCCTTAATGATACCCAACATTCTGTTAGCTTTCTTTGAGGCTGTAGCGCACTGCGCCGATGCCTTCAGTGTTGCGTCTACCATCACTCCCAGGTCTCTCTCCAGGTTACTGACCCCTAGCGGTGTTCCCCCCATTCTGTATGTGAACATCGGGTTCTTTTTCCCCACGTGCATGACCTTGCATTTCCCTATGTTGAAGCTCATTTGCCATTTTTCGGCCCACTTTTCCAGCTGCGTTAGATCCTTTTGGAGATTTTCGCAGTCTCCCCTGGTTTGAGCCCTGCTGTATAGTTTGGTGTCATCTGCAAATTTAATAACCTCACACTTGATTCCCGCCTCTAGGTCGTTTATGTAGATATTGAACAGGAGCGGTCCCAGCACCAACACCGAATAGAAAACAGTGCATAACATATGAAAAAGTTATTCACGCTTTTTCTGTATTCGCGGGTCTGTTAATCCCTTATCACAGTGAATACGGAGGGAGAAGTGTACACATTAGAGAATGACACAGGTGGCGGTTTACCCGCGGCCACCGCGTTTAGCAGCGGGTAACCCGCCGAAACGGGGAATGAAAACTAGCAGTCGCTGCGGCGACGGGGACAAGGCCATTCACCGCCCCGTGGAGCGGTGAATGGTCTTGTCCCCGCAGTGAGGCATGAAGGATCGCGCGGTCCCCGCAGCCCACACCCGCCTGCCCAATCGATCCTAGTGATTAGCCAGCTCTCTCCCTTCTCCTTAGTTTGTAGGTTTTCTTTTTCGGCGACCCGCACACTATCAAAGAGCCGCGCACCCGCTGCTGCTCAGTTTCGATCTTCTGCTCTGACGCAACCGGAAACAGGAAGTTGCAGCAGAGCAGAAGATTGAACACTGAGCAGCCGCGCGTGCGCGGCTCTTTGCGAAAGCGTGCAGGTCGCCGAAAAAGAAAGCCTGCAAACTAAGGTGAGGAGAAGGGAGAGAGCTGGCTAAACAGTAGGATCGATTGGGCAGGCGGGTGGTGGCTGCGGGGACCGTGCGATCGCTCGTGTTCCCGGCTCAAACTGGAAGGAGGGAGTGAAAGGGAAAAGGATTCTGGGCAAAGGGGATGAAGACGGAAAGAAAAACACACAGCAGGAAAGAAAGGGAAGGACAGGCAGGTGAGCCAGATGCTAGAAGCAGGGGGGGGGGGGAAGAAAGAGGGAAAAAAGCTAGATGGGGTTGAAAAGAAGAGACACACTGGTATGGAAGAGGAAGATAGGGGAAATCTGGACACAGGAAGGTAACTGAAAGAGGGGAAATTATGTGCATGGGGCATAGGGACAGAGACATAAAGGGGACATGCCATGGGGATGGTATATGGACACAGGGGGGGGGGGGCAATGGCAGATACATAGGGGAGATATTAGAAATGGGGAAAATAGGAGCACAGAAGCGAGATGGTTTGTGGGGATGGGACAGGGACCGAGCTCGCAGGCTCCAGTGGCTTGCACAAATTACATTGTAACGTGCCATGAAAATAAGAGGGAGGAAGGTAGATAGATAGGCCACGCGAGAGGAGCTGAAGGGTGGTAGAAAGGAACAGATGGTAAAGGAGGGAGAGAAGGGTGGTGGTGGAAAGGAATAGGACAGACATTGAAGGAGGGTGGAGAGGAACAGACCCCGAAGGGAAATGTGGAAGACAGAGTGGGAAGAAGACAGATGCCAGACTATGGGGGAGCGGAGGGAAGAAGATAGGTGCTAGACTAATTGGGGGGGGGGGTGAAGGAGAGGCACAGTAGCAGCAAATGGAAGACGCAGAGAGAAGACACACAGTGGATGGAAGGAATTGAATGAGAAGATGTGGAAAGCAGAAAACAGACAACAAAGGTAGAAAAAAAAATTCTATTTATTTATTTATTTTTTGCTTTAGGATAAAGTAGTATATTAGTTGTGTTGATAAAAATTTATAAACAAAGCCCTGCCAGCTGAACATCTCTTTCTCTAGTTCAGCAGCAGGAACTTTGATTTATAAGAAAGGAATAAGCTAAATATTACAGTACTAAAGCTTATATGGATGCAGCGGGGACGGTGACGGGGCGGTGAATGGGATGGCAGTGGCGGTGACAGGGCGGTGAAAGGGATGGCGGTGACGGTGATGGGGCGATGAAGGGAACGGCGGTGACGGGGCGGTGCAGAGGATGGTGGGCCGGGGACGGGGCGGTGACGGGGACAGATTTTTTCCCCGTGTCATTCTCTAGTACACATCTAAACACACATTAACTGAGCAAATGCCCACATAACATGGGGGCATAACAGGCCTGTATATCAAACCAATGTAAATATATTTACCATTCCTTTTCCAAACTGATCCACAAAGCCTCTTCCTTGCCCTGTAGATCCTGCAATTGTGTGGCTTTAATATGATCTTTAACATATAACCCTACTCCCCCTTTTTTTCTTCCTACCCTGTCTTTCCTGAACAGATTATAACCCTGTATAACTACATCCCAGTTATGGTTCTCCGCGAACCACGTCTCCGTGATCACCACTATATCCAACCCATCTTCTTCTATCACAGTTTCTAGACCAGAATCTTGTTTCCCATACTTCGAACATTAGTATATACTGCTTTCCAGACATTGCCTCCTTTTCCCATCCGTGTAGAGGTATTCCGTGATTTACTTACCTGAGGGCTTATATTCACTGGGGGTTTTGATCACCCTGCCCCATCACTTCTACAGCTCTCCCTCCGGATTTGTGGTTTCCCTACTCACAAATTCAGTTAATTGCAATTTTTTTTTTTTTTTTCTTTTTGCAGGCTGCCTAAACCTCCCCGGATCTTACCTGGTGGTTTAACAGTGACACTGGGCAGAAGCAATCTTCCTATGTTGCTACTCTTTGAGTTTTGACCAGGTTCTAGGGACCTGGATTAGCCACCTTGCGAATGGGCTACTGGGCTTGATGGACCTTTGGTCTGACCCAGTAAGGGTATTCTTAAGATTATAATGATGAGCCAAAGATGGCCTACTTGAACATGTAACTATGTACAGTGGTACCTTGGAATCCGAACTTAATCCGTTCCAGAACCCCATTCGAGTTCCAAAATGTTCGAGTTCCAAGACAAGTTTTCCCATTGAAAAGAATAGAAACTGGATTAATCCGTTCCTTGGTCCTACAAACTCTGCAAGATCGGGCCTACCTGGCAGAAACAGCAAGATCGGGACCCCCCAGCAGCAGAGGCAGCAAGATCGGGACCCCCCGGCAGCAGAGGCAGCAAGATCGGGACCCCCAGCAGCAGAGGCAGCAAGATTGGGATCCCCAGCAATAGAGGCAGCATGATCGGGACCCCCAGCGGCAAGACAGCAAGATAGGCAACGGCAGCTGCAAGTGATGTTCAGCCCAAAGCTTCCTTCTCAGGTGGAAACAGGAAGCTGCATCAGAGGGGAAGCTTTGGGCTGAGCACTGCTTGCAGTTCGGATTCCAAAGCAGCATTCGGATTCCGGGGCAAAAATGAAGAAAATAAAAGTTCGGATTCCAAATCGTTCGAGTTCTGGGGCGTTTGGATTCCGAGGTACCACTGTATTTGTAACTATGACCTAGCTGTATTAATAACTGTACTGATCCACCTGTACTAGCAACTCGAATGTCCAGTCAAACTGTCCGTTGTAACTTCCTGGGCAACTGACCCAACCTCTTGTAATGTAATCTGACCTTGAACTGAATAGGTTAAGGTGGAATAGAAAACCTGATTAACATAACATAAAAGGGCAAGCACACTTTTTCATCATTGAGTTAAGTAGTTCACCTATTTTGAATAATTATTGAGGTTACTGCTACAATGTCATATTGGGAGAAAACCCCCTAAAAGTAACTGTGCTGTACAATAATTTGAAAACAATACAAAACTAACAGGGGGATTATAGATTAACAAAGAAAAAAGTAAGAAAAGAAGCTAATGTCTTTTTATTGAACCAGCTTGATTCCACTTTAATTATTTTAAGTTTTGTAATCTGTGCTGAACTTAATTTAGAAGAGTGGAAAAGAAATTAGAGTTATTTGTACATAAATAAATGCACTCCATTTGGTATAAAATTATTTAATTACAATTTCACTAGAATAATTAGAGCAGACACTGGGTGATGTGGATGTGCAGGAAACGCATGACTTGACAAAGAGCTATTGATCAATAATTTCTCAGAGGAAGACATACAATTACTTTAAAAAAAGAAAAAGAACACATACAAGGGCATGTAACAATTTCAAGCTTTGGGTATGCTCTGTCACTTCTTTTGAATTTTTTTTTTTTTCAAACTGTCTTTGAGAGTAGAACACATTGGAGTGATTGCTCTAGACTTCAAACACAGAGACAGAGAGTCATTCTATCATTGGGGAGGAGGGGGAGGGGGCTTTCTAACAAAGACCTCCTCTCTCTGCCCTCCCACTGAATTCACTTGCAAATCACAGTGTCTGGATGGAGCTTCCCTTCCTCAGCCCTTAACCTTCCCATACAGAGAGTGCTGCGGCTTTAGCAGCAGCAGTGCCTCAACCTGCCAGGGACCAAGGGGGGGCTTAATTCTTTCTTTTTTTTCTTGTCCCCACTTCTTTTTTAACAGTTGAATGGAAATCAGTTGACTTGTGTCTTCCCCTTCAGCCCCCCTGCCGTTTTCAGCTTCCCTGCCTGATGCTGGGTGAGGGAGCCTCAGTTAAAAGCTTCAGCACTGGAGCAGCAGCAGCCGAGAGGGGATGAGGGAACAGGAAGGCAGAGGGAACGCGGCATTGGTCAGTGTGCAGCATCACTGAACGGGACTCGGAGCTCTGGTCCCCTGTCACCCTGGTTAACCGGTAAGGAGATCCGGCTTTTCTCTCTACTTGTGCGGAGCAGCCGCGAGGATGCGGGTGTCCGAACACTAAGTGCAGCTGCTTTTATTTGCAAAGTTGGCTTTGCTGAAGGTGACCCTGCTGTGCATATACCCTTGGCTCTAACCGATCTGCCTCAGTGAGCTGCCAGGGCTCGTCGTTGCCGGGGCTGCCGTGTTATGATGTGGGCATAGGTCTCGGGAGATGGGCTGAGTTTCTGTAGATGACAGAGAGAGCTGTATTTGCAAATTAGCCAAAGATCGTGGGGCAAGTAGACATCCGTAAACTTTAAGGAAATGCAGCCGATCGTTTGAGAGAATGACCCATATAGTTTCTCTTTTTTTTTTTTTTTTTTCCTAATTCAGAATGGTACAATATACTTTACACCTCATCAGGATGGAAGCAGTTTGAGGTCTGGAGAGGAATCTCCCTCCCCCCCCCCCCTCCCTACAGCTGGATTTTAAAAAAATGTTTTCTGGTGTTTAAAATTGTCAATCATGAAGTCTGGTCTGTGATACTAAATGACACGTGTGTACATATATCTGTCTTTTAACATAGCCACACGAATGTGAGTGCGATACATTTATAAAGCATAGGGGATGTTTTGGGGAAGAAAAGTGTGAATTAGTCCCGTGTCGAATGGGTGAAAAGTGTTTCTGCTGTTTTCTGGAGGTCACAGTCAATATTCTATATACTGTATGTATATATATATATATATATAGGTTTTTTGGGGGGGTTACTTTAAACATGCTATACAGATCTGAGTCAGGAAATAAGAGATTGGTATGGAGGTCGGTGACTGTTGAAAGAAGTCGTGTCGCTACTGCAATAAAATCCATATTTTATGGAAAGTTAAATGCAGTGCTTTGGATATGCAAGCGGATTAGGTGTGCTAAGAAACTTCGAATGGTTTGCTGAGATCAAGAAGTTTTGAAATCTTAAAATCTTCCCAGAGTGACAGCAGAGTCGTGGGTGGTTTTGTTTTTCTTTTGATTTTCTCTCTCTGCGGAAGTAATGTTGCTTGATTTTTGACATTTTGGATATAAAATATTGTGCTCTGAAGCAGCACCTGACTGCCGTGATATCATCCTATTTTCTGCTTTTTATCAATAAAGGGGAAAGATGCAAATAAAACGGAAGTCAGGATGTATATGCATGCACTGTACATAAGATTTGGGTATATAGGCTCTGGTTTAATACAATTTTGCTAAAGTCAATGGCCCTTAGGATTCGCTCAACTACAGGAAATGTGTGGAAAGCAGTGATACTTGGTCAATGGAGCCTCCTCTTATTATCCATCACTAATCTGACTAAGGCTGTAGCAATCCAGTTTTATTACATATCTACCTTGAGAGTGGGATGAACAGCGAAGGGCAGGTTTTCTGGTATAAAAATTCCTGCCATTTTGCGGCACCTGCTTTGATGTGCAAACAATTTTGTTTAATTGGTGGAGCACGTGCTTCAATGTACTTCCCAGCCAAAATCTATCTATACACTGGATGCTCTTTTTTATAGAGCCTGGAACGAGTCGGTGGGTGGTCTGTACATATAATTTTTTTTTTTTTTTTTTTGCTAAGGCTGAGCACATGCCGTAACCCGCTGGAATAGTTCCTCTTCTTGCCTTAATCCATGCAAGAGTGAGAATCCTTCTCCAGCTCTTTTCTCTGCTCCAGGTACATAAAAAAATGCATCCACCACAAGCACGTCCACTGGGAATGTGACTATTTGAAGCCGATGCTCTGCTGAAAGGAAGCTTAGCCGCAGTCTAATGGGTGATTGTGGGTTGTACAGCGTCCCATCCTTAGCCTCTGCACTTTTTAAGACATATGCCTGCTCAGAGATCCCCCCCCGATCCCCCGCCTTGATTCCCCCCTCGCCTCTTCAGAGCATCCAGCAGCTACATTCCAAGGCTTATCCTTTCTAAGCATGTGGTGGATCTTTCTTGAGCAATGATCCCGGTTCACTAATTGTTTCAGTGATGATATATCCAGTCTCCCTGAGAAAAACTCCAACAAAACTTTATTAAAAGTGCAGCCAAAAGTGATCAAACAGGAGAGTTTTCTCGGTTATTATTTCATCTACCTCCTTTTGCCCTTGCTTGACTATAATTCTGATTTTGCACGTTGTGCTATATTGACTCATGTCCTACTACCGTATAGGATGGCCCCTGAGGGAATCGAGCTAATGTTCATCTAACTTCCTAAAAAAAAAAAAAAAAAAAAAAATCCATTGAAAAGAAGAAAAAAATATATATAAATGCAATCTTTCCATTCAGAACCTACAATCCGAAGTTCTGCATTTTGCTAATATTGTTCTAAAGTATTTGGTGGACTTTTAGCTCTGAATTGCTTTGATCAGACAACCAAATGGAAAACACCACAACATGCCGTTTCATTGTGTAAAGTTGCCAACAGAAGCCTTGCTTCCAAGCGGTGCACATTAGAGCCCTATATCCATAATGTTGCTTATCACTGGAATGAACTGGTGACGCTGAATAATATCCAGGGGACGCAATAAAACATGCAGGGCTTGGCATGGGTTTCATTAAACTGCGTTATTACACGCTAATCGGATTCTTTAGTGAGGTTTGTAAGACATCATTATTGTGCCTTTTTTTTTTCGCAAATAAGTTTTCATGTGATTCTGAAAAAAAAAAAAATCCGTTTGCAAAGGCTTTGAAACCTTTTTTGTTTTGGAAAAAGAACTAGCTCCCAGAAATGAGGGCGGGTGGGTTACTTTAACTCCTTAAAGACTAGCTCGATCTAGAAGGTTCACTGCATGCTTCCGCTTATTAGAGGCTGGCTGGTTAACTATGAGGTACCGAGCCAAACAGATCCCCACAGTGCTGTTAACTTGGTTTCAGAGCTGCTCCCTGCAGAACTCGCAGTAGCTTTTCAAAACATAGCTTGGAAGGATGATGAGCTGGGAAGATCTGTCCCGTGAATCAATATTATATTGCTGAGCTTGAAGTGCAGGATTTCACCTGCTACTAAGCAGTAATTGCAAAGTCTGAAGTGTGTTTCAGCTAATGTATTATAATAAGAAAAAATATTGAGAAAATCTAAAATGAACTGGTTGATTACCTAGTTGCTTAGTCATGAAGGAGGAGGGGGGAGTCTACAGGGGATTTAAAGATAGAAAAGGCAGGCAACACAGTAGTTTTGGGCCTGGTTTAGGCTTGTGCCTAGGGCATCAGATTCTGAAGACATTCAATAAACTGGCACTTGTGACCCCACTTTACTCTCCAATTTCATGGGGGCCCCCTCTCCCCCACTGGTTTTCAGCCTATTGGCATCACAGTCTCAAATATGTCCCCAAGTTTAACAGAACCATTTTGCTCCTCATGAAGAATTACGGGGGGGGGGGGGGGAATCTCTCAAAGCGTCAATCCTGAATGCCCGATTACAAAGCACAGAATAAATGTAAGGGACTGAGATAATTATTAATGAAAGAAGCACTGTTTTGTTTTGTTTTTTTAAAAGAAATTGCTGTCCAGATTTTTGGTAGGACATAAGACACAGTGCTGGTTGAGGTTTTCCTGAAAATGAATCCAGTGTTTGGAGTGGGGGAGGGATGCTGCCAGGAGAGGGTGCTGCTTTCTAAATTAAGCAAAGCCAAATGCTTGAGCGATTTGCCAACACTGTGCAGTCAGGCTAACAAAAAATAATGGTCAAATGTACTAAAGTACACTATTGTGTTTAACATATGTTAGCAAGTGGTAACACAGTAGGGTCAATGAGTAAATCTAGTCCCAAGTGTGGAGATGGCTGAGAAAATGTCACAGATCTTGAGGTTGCTTGTTTCTAGAGAGGGCTAGCGTTCACGGCCTGAATCCCGCAAAGGAGATGGTTTGGATAGGCTGAAGTGAGCTTCAGCGGTAACTCCAGTAGTTGCAAACTGCGGGTAATCCGCCGAAACGTGGAGCGAAAAAATAGTGGTCGCCGCGAGGATGGGGATAAGGTCATTCGCTGCCCCATGGAGTGGTGAATGGTCTTGTCTCAACAGTGAAAGGAACACAGCATGATCCAGCAGCCCCCTCCTGCCGATCGCCGCATCCCACCATCTCCCTCCCTCACACTCATCTTATGTGCCAAATTTTTTTTTTTTTCTTCTCCCAGCTGCAAGCTTTCAACAAGTCGCGCGCATGGCTACTTCAGTTGAATCTTCTCCTCTGATGCAACCGGAAACAGGAAGTTGCGTCAGAGAAGATTCAACTGAAGCAGTCGTGCGCGTGACTTGTTGAAAGCATGCCGCTGGGAGATGAAAAATTAAATTCGCCATATAAGGTGAGGGGAAGGGAGGGAGGGAGATGGTGGGACATGGTGATCGGGCGGGAGGGGGCTGCTGGACCGCGTGATCCATGACCGTGCGTGTTCCCTCACAGTAGGAAGGAGGAAGTGAAAGGGAAAGAGATGCTGTGCCAAGTGGATAAAGAGGGAGAGAAATATTGAACCCACAGCAGGAAAGAGAAAAGGGAGGACAGATTCTGAAAGAGGGAAAGAAGGTAGATAGGGATGGAGAGGAGAGAGACATATTGATGTGGAACAGGAAGAGAGAGGACTTAGGAAGGTAACAGAAACAGGGGAAATTATGTGCATGGGGGCATAGGGACAGAGATATAAAGGAGAGATACATGTGGGAGGGAAATTATGTGCATGGGAGCATAGGGACAGAGATATAAGGGGAGATACATGGGGGAGGGAAATTATGTGCATGGGGACAGAGATATAAGGGGAGATGCATGGGGGAGGATTATGTGCATGGGGGCATAGGGACAGAGACATAAAGGGGAAATACAGGGGGGAGGATTATGTGCATGGGGGCATAGGGACAGAGACATAGAGGGGAGATACATGGGGATGGTATATGGACACGAGGGGGCAATGCCAGACACAGGAGGGAGTATACAGATACAGAGGGGAGATATTAGAAATGGGGAAAATAGGAACACAGAAGAGAGATGGTTTGTGTGGATGGGATCAGATGGTTTGACGGGACGGGGACAAGCTCACGGGGATGGGGCAGAGACGGGGAAAATTTTTTTCCCCATGTCATTCTCTAGTTTATGGCCCAGAAATTACAAAGAAAAAAAAGACATTTTTTATTTCTTCATAAAATTGTAATTTGCAGGGCAGACTGAATGGATCATTCAGGTCTCTTTATCTGCCGTCATTTACTATGTTACTACACCTGTTTAGAGGCCATATGCTGACATAGTGTATAGAGGCCATATGTTGACAAGCACAGCATTAGACGGCTACTGATGCACCTCATTACAGGTAGACTATTCTGTGACAGCATTGAAGTTACACAGCATGCTTTCCCTTTTCCTTAATGCCCCCCTCTCCATAGTAGAGAAGTAGGGTTTTGGTCCATTAACAATCCAAGAAGATCTGTGTAATGCTGGCATGTTGATTAGACATTCAAGCATGCACCTACTAATCAGCGTGCCTGTTTTCTGTACGCTCGTCCTCCATCTCTTGTTCTTATTCCCATTTGTAGTCTTCAGTGTCTATAACTTTAGCTGTATGAGAGGTCAGGTGCAGTATTTTGACTTTAAAAAAAAAAATTTCAGAAATGTTGGAGGCCTTTGGTTTTCAAAAAATCTTTTGAGGGTCACTCATCTGTTAATTCCATGACAGACATTCTAATGTACAATTTGTGGCTCATTCTGTACCTGAAAAAGGATCAAGGCGATTTGCAATATTAAGAACCTATGCAATTCATGGGGGTAGTACAGAGAGAGATTTTTAAAAAATTGGGAAGAGGGCTCCAGCTTGGCACAGGAGATTCCAGGTTTACTGAGATGTAAAGGCAGTTAAGAAGACTTCTAAATGCATTATAACTATTTAACTAAAAAAATGTGAACTCTGGAAATGAAGCATAGAGGAAGGAATCCCGATAATCTTTTTTTTAGATAAATTGCCTTCACACTGTGGAATTCCACTGGCTTTCTAGGACAATCAAGCTGTCTTTATTATAGTGACTATGCCATAAGTGCAATATCATACTATGTACAAGATAGAGCACTTAAGGGCAAATTCTATAAGAAGCGCCCAAAAGTTAGGCGCCTATATAGGCACCGTTCAGCGCGATTCAAGTAAAATTGGGTGCTGTTTAGTGAATTGTGCTCAGCGGCACCAAGTTTGGAGGCATCTAATAAATAGGCCAGTTCTAGGCACAACTAAAAGTTAGGCGCCCATGCGAGCGCTTAGGCACGCTTAACAGCAGCGATTCTGTAACAAGGCGCCTAACACAAAGCCACGCCCACACCTAACATGCATAGCGCCTATTTTTTTTAAAGGCCGCCTAAATTTTTAGAGGCGCCTTGTTACAGAATCGCTCTTTCTTGATAGGCGCCTAAGTTTCAATTAGTGCTGATTAAAAAGCTTAATTGAGCTTGTTATTCAATTTAGATAAGCGCCTATCTAGTTGGGCCCCTCCAAAACAGGTGCCTAACATTAGACGCTGGTTACAGAATTTGGGTCTTAGTGCCCCGACAGGGAAAATGCTTAAAGTGCCTGTATGTAAACCGTTTTTATAGTGTAGTTGTAAAACCACAGAAAGGCGGTATCCAAGTCTCCAATCCCTTTCCCCTTTCATCAAGCTGTGCTAGAGGTTTTGAGCGTGAGCCGGCGCGGTAAACGCTCCAACGCTCATTCCCCCTCTTTTACTAAGGCGCGCTAAAATATTAACGAGCTCTAAATGCTATCACGTCCATAGAATATAATGGGCACGTTAGCGAGCGCTAATGTTTAGCGTGCGCTAAATCGGTTAGCGCACCTTAGTAAAAGGACCCCATAGAATTCCTGTGTGCATCAGAGCACTTACCTTGCCGGCCAGGCTAAAAACCTCTAGCGCAGCATGACAAAGGGGGGAGGGGGGGTTTAACGTGTTACCAGTGCACATGCGCTAAATAAAAGCTGCATGGGGGGTCTTTTACTAAGGTGCGTTAGCCGATTTAGCGTGCGCTAAATGCTAATGTGTGCATAGAATAAAATGGGTGCGTTAATATTTAGCGTGCGCTAAATCGGCCAGCACGCCTTAGTAAAAGACCCCCATAGCTTAAATAACATTGAGATCGAACGAACAACACTTACTGAAAACCCCTTCACTCAAAATTATTAATACAAGACGGCAATTTATCTTTTCTATCACAGCCCCTCAAACATGGAACTCGCTCCCTATTTATTTAAGAGAAGAACGTAACTTGGATAAATTTAAGAGCAAATTTGAAGGCTTTCTTTTTAAGGATGCATTTGATAATTAGTAAGCCTCATTTTAACTTTACCGCATAGCTTCTTTAAAATGTACTGCATTTTCATTGATATTTTCCTTTCCATTCCTTTTTTCCTTGAAAGTCTTACCTACTATCAAATATTTTGTATTCCCCTCCCTATTTTTCCTTGTGTTGAATGGGTTTGTCATGTTAGTCCTTAGTCTTGCAAGACTTAGTTTTTGTCATTTGTTGTATTGTTCCCTAAATTTTGTAATTTTAGTGATATGTACATCGCTTAGAATTCTGATTAAGCGAGTAATCAAATTTTTATTAAACTTGAAACTTGTAAATGAGAAATGTGTGCATGCTAACTGCATGCTAAAAAAAAAGTCTAAAACATTTTTTGGAGGGAATGTGTCTAGTGAAGGAGAGTAGGCATTCCTGATTAGTGCACATGAGCCCTTAAGGGGAAATTCTATCAATGGCGCCTAAGTTAGGCGCTTACATTGGCATTCCTAGCCATTTTAGGCGCCAAACTTAATTTTTTAACAGATTTAATCGGCGTCTATAACTGACAATCAGCACCTCGTAATTGATGTAAATTGACTTATTGGTCCAAAAAAGTTTCTTCGTATTATGGAAGCTTCGTACCATCTAAAAATACTACGATTCTGCCTCATTTAAACTACTGGTTCAATTTTTGATATTGAATATCCTTGATTATTGAAATATGATATATCTTGGATCTTATAAGAGAACCATTAAAAGACTGAGCATTATTCAGAACTATAGGGTCTGAGTTTGATTGAGGGTGAAGGAGTGATTACTCTTGAGTGCTGGTCACGGAGGTGTTCGATGGTTTGCTTTGTTTTATTTGGTTTATTTTATTGATGTCTGTTATTGAGGCATCTTGTATGACTTATGGAATTTTATAGTTTGATGTATGTGTGGGTTTGGCAAGTTTTGGCCTGAAATGAAATTTGTCGTTGATGCGACGTGTATGTTATATGTATTTTGATTTGATATTTAAGTATGTAATTTGTTATACTGTGTCTATGAAGTGTTTTTGTACGATAAATGCAATATGTATGTTAATATGTAACTCACCCTGATAAGGGTGGGTGAGAAATAAACAAACAAAAAAAACAAAATTCGGCCGTCCGCCTCATTTTTGGTTTAAAGAAAACAGATTATGTCAGTCCTTATTATAAACTATTGCATTGGTTGCCGGTGGAGGCAAGAATTATTTTCAAATTTGCTTGCATCTGTTTCAAAACTTTAACTGGTCTGGTTCCATCTTATCTTTCCTCTCTCTTTGAACTGGCCCCCACCACTAAGGGCTCCTTTTATCAAGGTGCGATAGGGGTTTAACACGCGGAATATTGCGCGTTAAACCGCCTGCCGCGCTAATCGCTAATGCCTCCATTGACGAGGCGTTAGTTTTTGGGCTTGCCGCGGGGGTTAGCGCATAATGAAATGTCCGCGCTAACCCCGCTAGCGCACCTTGATAAAAGGAACCCTAAATGTACTCCTAGATCTCACATTTGCTTTTTCTACATTAAAATCTTGCCCCTATATGAGATTTTTAGACAGGACATTCTCATTTCAAGCTGGTAAAATGAATACTTGTCTCGGTGAAATGATCTCAAAAGCTTCTTTCTATCAATCTTTAGGAAATCAGTAAAGACCTATCCTTTTGACAAATTTGTTAATTCATAATCTTCTCCTGTACTTTTTGCTGCTTGTACATTACTGATTGCCAGTTGTTTCTTATTGTGAACTGCTTAGAACTGTTAATAATAATAATAATAATTTATTCTTATATACCACCAGACCATGAAAGGTTCTAGGCGGTTCACAACAGCTAAGACTGAACATACAGCAAGGATACAGTTCATAAAGAGACATCAATTTCTAAAATACAAGAACCTGAATAAATTCATGTAAACCTTTCTGGGCTCCCTTGGGAGAACGGTATAGAAAAGATAAATAATAAAAATATTATATTTTAAAAAGCATTGGGGAGTTTAGGTTACAAATTTGTCAAATAGTTGTGTCTCTAGTAATTTTCTAAAAAAGTAATAGGATGAGACTCCTGGCATGATTTTGCCAAACCAAGCGTTCATTTTAGCGGCCTGGAAATTCTATTGAGAAATCTCTTAAAATGGCACGATTTGACAGTTGGATATGTAAATAACTGGACTCTACGTGTGGGCTTCTTTGAGTGATTTAGGGAGAAATGGGAAACAAAGTAACCTGGGGTCATACCAAAGATTGATTTGAAGCAAATACGTGGTATAGCAGTAAACAAAAATAAAGTTATTATTATTATTGATTGGATGTTAGACACCTAATGCTTTGAGGTAGGCGTCTAGTCCAAGGAACCTACTACAAAGTAGGTGTGGTTAGGGGGTGAATGTGGGATTGTTTTGTATGTAGGTGCCTGTTTTGGACAGGTGCCGGAAGGTGCCTAACTTAGACAAAAGTATTTAGGCCAAGAAAACTCTGGCATAAATACGGTGCACCTAAATGTTAGGACACCTAGCGATGCCTAAGGCCACTAGGCAGCACTAAGCATGATTCTATAAAGTGTGCTTAACTTTTATAGGGCCATGCTTAGCACTGCACTAATTGATGCGTAATTTCAGGTACTGTATATAGAATTGGGCCCTTAGGGAGAAATTCTGTAAATGGCGTCTAAAAAGATAGGCGCCTATCGCGTGCCAATCGCATTTAGGCACCGATTACCGAATCGCACCAGGGTTTTAAAGGCCTACATTATAGGTGCCTAAGTCCTTTAGAGAATGGTGCCTAGCGGCACCTAACTCATTCTTCACCCTTAAACACACCTACATTAATGTAAGGCGCTGCTAAGCACTATGTAATAAATGACCATCATTTATAGAATTGTGCCTAAGAAGATAGGTACCTATTGCCCAATTAATTTTTATTTTTTCAATTATGAGCTTGTAACTTTAGGTGCATCTTATAGAATTTGTCCCACTGTCTACAAAATGAGGGGGGGGGCAAGTACACATGCATTATTTTTATTATTTTTTTTCTTTTTAAATGAAGTGCTTTCGTGGCAGCCTTAGGGCTCCTTTTACTGAATGGTGGTAGAGGTGTCTACCACAAGCCGGCGAAGTAAATGCCCCAATGCTCATAAGAATTCTATGAACATCAGAGCATTTACCTCACCAGCCCATTGTAGAAACTTCTATCGATATTTACTAAAACCCAGCATTACTGATGGAAATTAATTAAAAAAAAAAAAAAATTAAAATCAATATTATGGCTGTAGTAAAAATATCCTTAAGTCTGGGAAAAACTTACATAGTAACATAGTAGATGACGGCAGATAAAGACCCGAATGGTCCATCCAGTCTTGCATAAGGTTGTGCTGAGGCCACTTTTTACTAGGGTAACCAGATGTCCGGATTTCCCCAGACATGTCCTCCTTTTGAGGACATGTCCGGGGGTCTGGACAGCTTTTCAAAACCCGGCACTTTGGGGTTTGAAAAGCTTCCCGACACAATAGCGTTGGGAAGGGGCATCTGTGCAATCTTGGATGCAATGCGGTGACATCACACATGTGTGCATGATATCATTGCGTTGCATCCACGTATGCACGGTTGCCATCTGGGGGTATGGCTGGGGGGCAGAATGGGGCAAGACACAGGTGGAACAGGGTGGGAACAGGGTGGTCCTGGGGGGTGTGTCCATGGGTTCAAATTTTCCATCGGGAAAATCTGGTAACCCTAGTTTTTACTTCAGCTTAGAAAAAGGACCTCTACGAATGATCAATTTAAAAATACAAATCAATATAGTATTATGGAAATGAAGAAAGTATAATTAGGCTCTGCATCAGGTTGCTGACCATCTAGCATGCAGGTGGTGCATGAGCCCATAGGGCTAGATTATATAAATGGTGCCTAGGCGAATCTACATTGTAGGCGCTGCTCTGCGCAGTTCTCGATCAACTGGTAGACACCGTTTATAGAATCACGCCTAGCAGCACCTAAGTGAATTTAGGTTTCACTAGGCACTGTTGAAATAGCGCCGTTTGGGGTACTTTGTTGGGGTACTTTGACAAAGTGGGCATCCGATAAAAATGAGGGACGTCTGAAGAATGATGGTCAAGATAAGTGTATAATTATTTCCTTTGTTGCTGGCATATTCCTGCCTATGAGCAGGGTTTTTCTCTGCGACTGGTTGCACTAAACTAAACTAAAACTTAACCTTATATACCGGGTCGCCAACCAAAGGCAGCTCAACGCGTTTAACAATAAATAAATAAAGTAAACTGAAATACAAGAGTTAGTTTTCAAAATGTTTAGCGAACAAAAAAGTTTTTTTTTTTTCTGACAAATGAATGGTTTGTTTGCCCCCTGTCCTTATATTACTGAGGCAATGGGAGGGTGCGGTTATATCTGAAGTCTTTTTTTTTCTCCACTTCTAGCAAGATTTGTTGCTCCAGTTTCAGACAGACCTTAGTCACTCTATATATTTATATTGTGGTATATGTGATTGAAGACTCTCTCCTATTGGTGGAATTCTGCCGATACATTAGGCCAGATTTTACTGGACCTAATTTACTGGCATCTATCTCGCATGCCTAGTGATACCTAAGTTTACCATACCTGTTCCCCACCACTGACCATGCCTACTTTTCAGGTAGGTGTCTGAAGATGCCTCGACTTAGACTTCTTTAGTCGCCATACTGAGTTTTGCATGAAACTTTTAATTAGTTAATTTTTAAAAATTTATGTCAATTAACTTCAATGGTGTGGTCAATTACCACACCATTTAAGCTAATTAACATAATTTGGGTTTTAGTTAGGCGCCACTAGGCATCCACAATCAGAGTACCTAACGACATTTATAGAATCTGGCCCTTACTGCCTACAAAATGGGTGGCAGTAGGAGCTCATACACTAATGGCCATGCACTAATGGGAAAGTTAGCACATGGCCATTAATTGAAAAAAAAATAGAAAACTCAGCCATATTACCCATGTAGAACATGGCCTTAGGATATATTTACATGGTTCATTCCCGTGTGCTAAGGCCACTTTTTACCCCAGTTTGGGGTTTTTCTCTAACTTGGAAAATTTAATTTCTCCACCAATTTGGGAAAAGGAAAAATTAAAGTTATCTGGATCCAGAAGCAATTATGCCTAATCTTCCCATCTCAATCTGCAAGGCAGTGCTGTACAATGAGTTCTGTCAGCGTTGGCGTGCCTCTAAAACAATGACTGGGCACTGCTGTTCATCCAGAACATTCCTGACCTCCTTCAGCCCTGAACTTGCATTTCAAATGCCGGTAAATGAATAAAACCACTGTTTTGTTTCTAGCAGACATGCAGGGCCGCTGAGAGAAAATCCAGGCCCCAGTACAAAGATTTTTGAGATGACATGTTTAAGGCCGGTACCTGAAATGAAATATAGAACATAGAAATTTGCTGTATTGCTATCGAGAATTTTTTTAGTGGTTCTAAAGTTAGGACAATATTGCTATTGTCTTTCCGCTAACCGTCAAGCCATTTATAGTTTCGAATCTCTCGATAACGTAGACAAAAAGGCGCACGATGTCAGTATTACAGGGAACTTTACCTGTGGAATTATTTATTTCTTCACTGTCCTGTAAAGTCTTCTTTGCAGTCCACAATGCGTTGACTTGTGTCACATTTTCTTCTTCCTCCCGGGATTCGGTGAGAGAGCAAGGAGGAGTAATCAGAGCAAACAGTTTGAAGCTAGGAATGAACACGTGAGAACACTCATTGATAGTCACTTTCACAAGTATTTGTTTGTTGAATCTTAAATGCACCATATTATGTTACTCAAAAGTATTTTATCATTGTCATGGTCTTCTATTGCTTCACGCTCACTCGACACTTCGCGATCTTGTATGCGAAAGTTCTCATGATAGTCTTTGTCTTAGTTTGTAAGATCATCTCCTTCTCGAGACAACGACACATTTCGGTTTTCGTGATGTTTCTTGGGCGTCATTGGGCCCCCTTGAGCTTCATATGCCCTGGAGCGATGTACCAACTGCACCCCTCTCTCCTCGGGCCTGCAGACATGACCAACAGTCTAACAGAAAACTTGTACACATCATCCACATCATTTACATTCTCTTCTTGGAGGTAACAAATTGTCATTCCACCCCACCTCAAAAAAAAAAATGACTATATACAGTATAATGCAATGTGCAACTTTTTCCATGGCTGAGAGAAAAGTT
Source organism: Geotrypetes seraphini (assembly GCF_902459505.1). NCBI lineage: Eukaryota > Metazoa > Chordata > Amphibia > Gymnophiona > Dermophiidae > Geotrypetes > Geotrypetes seraphini. Next base: position 221,951,684 of record NC_047085.1, read on the forward strand.
ATTCTTAACGTTATCTTAGAAATTGCAGCATAATGAAATAAATACCTATTGCATTGGATGCAGCCTCTGCACACGTGAAGTAGGTTGTATATGATGCAGAAAAAAAAAAGGACAATCAACACAACTGACATAGGTGCAGAAGCTGAAGAAGTTCCCTGCCCAGAAGAGTTTGTAACCAGCCAATGTGAACACAGAGGAACATTTTGCTACTTTTTAAAATAATTTTCTTCAAATTTATTGAGAATTGCACAAAATTTCTTTGTACCTGGCTGAATAAACACTATATACTGGGCCTTAAGCAAATAGATATTTAAATGCTCTACCATAGGTTGGGCATTTACTACTTTTTCAATTCCACATCCTCCCCCCTCCATTCCTTCCTTCTACACCTGCCTTCACTTATGTGTCGTCATCCCCCCAACTAAGTCAGTTTTAAATGAGCTATTGAGCCAAAACAGTTCGGCATACCGTGTACCCATATCACACACCCACACTACACCCACATATACACACTACAGACACTACACACACACTGCACACACTACACATACACAAGCTATACACACACTACACACACAACACACTATACATATTACACATACTACACACACATACGTCTAGTCACCTTTTTATAAAAATTACCTCTGTGTCTCTTGACACATTACTGTTTCTTTCTACTGAATTGTGTTCTTTAAACAGAAAATGTTTTTAGGCCTCTACATGCTAGCTGTAATGCCAAAAGTTATTACCTTGTGCACCAAGGGTTCATATTTGCCATCTTTTGTGCAAGATAGAATAAAGTGCTAAGATATGAAAAGAGTTTGGGTATAATAGGAGTAAAAGAGCCTAGATCATCTTTTTTTTCCCCCAGTGGGAAAAGAAAGGGTTATTTAAGGTCAGATGTACGAGCTATTTTTCCATGAATAAAAGAGGGGAAAACCTCATCACAGTTCTTTACATTTACAGTATAAATTTTGCTTTAAATATGTTTAGTTTGTTGGAGGGGTTTTTTTTTTTCATTTTTTAAAACATACTGACATATTGAAATAATTTAGGTGAAAATGCCCAAGATTAAGGCTCCTTTTACTAAGCTGCGCTAGCGATTTTAGCACTAGATGCTAATGCCTCCATAAAGCTGGCGTTATTTTTTCCATGTAGCATGGGGATTAGCGCACGCTAAAAACGCTACCACAGCTTAGTAAAAAGAGCCCTAAATATTTTAGTGTAGCATGCCTATTTTTTCTGTTCTTAACAAAGTAAAAACAGTATAATTGGATGACATGGGAGTTTATTTTAATCATGTTAATGTAGCCCTTAGGGCTAACTCTGAGTGTCTCCAGGTCTACCTGCATTTTAACCTCAATGTAATGTGAGTTTGGGGGGTGACTAATAGGGAAGGTACTTCACATTCCTTGTCCTTATTCAGAACCTCTACATTGATTTGGCAATGCCTGTCCCCAAGAACTTATCCTTCAAAACCGAAGTAGCAATAGTTGTAAGATCAGTTGGCACACATCCAGGTCAATACAACAACTCCGACTGATATTCTCATGCCACTTACTTGAATAGCATCAAATAGCATCCTGTTCCTCTTATTCTGTTCCCTGCTTAGGAGGGCAGACCCTGGACTCTCTTCCAATGACGTAAAGCAGTATATAACGCTATAAACTGTTTCTTCACTACAGCTCTTCCAGTGCTCCTGTACAGTCAAGGTTAAACAAAACAATTAGTTTCAGTTTCTGTGTCTGTGCATCTGTCTCCTGGTACCAAAGGCACTTTCCTATCAGCTTTCTGTAGCATTCCCAGCCCCAGCCCCCTTTTCTGGACCTCCTTTGATTCCCTCTGCATTATGCCTCACTTTAGCTCACAGTGATCTATCTATCTTACAACAAAGTCGTGGAGGTGTGGTCTAGTGGTTAGAGCTGCTGCCTCCACCCCTTGAGGTTGTGAGTTAAATCCCAACTTGCTCCTTGTGACGCTGAGCAAGTCACTTAATCCCTCTAGTGCCCCAGATACCAGTTATATTGTAAGCCTGCTGGGTCAGATAGGGAAAATATTTAAAAGCACCTGATTATTATTCAGTGTATTGTAAACCACTTTAGGCGAATCTCTTCATGAAAAAGACAGTTAATAAATTCCAATAAATAAACATTCAGTCATTGGTGGAATGGACCAGTAATGTGCCAAGAGATTACCGGTACTGTCATGCAGTTGCTGACAGTAGTAAGGGATTCCCCTTATCCCGTGTTGCTACCATTCCTTAAAATATCAATTAAAAACACTTGGATGACACTGAGTCTACGTCAAAGATGGTACATCAATTTTACTTTGTACTCTAAGTGAGTATAGTCTTTAGTGTGAGACCCTACACGGGCCGTGTTTAGGCAGAACACTGCTTTCTTCAGGGGTCCTGTTCATTGACCATAGACCTAGAGTCCTGTAAAGCAGTGATGCTGTCCTGAACACAATTCGAACTTGGCAACTCTTAGTAAAAGCTGTTAGCAGCAAGTACTCTTAGCCACAAGAACTGTAGGACTGAGGCACGATGGCTGCTAACAGCTTTTACTAAGAGTTGCCAAGTGTGAATTGTGTTCAGGACAGTAGTCTAGGTCTATGGTCAATGACAAGAAAGCAGTGTTCTGCCTAAACACGGCCCGTGTAGGGTCTCACACTAAAGACTATACTCACTTAGAGTACAAAGTAAAATTGATGTACCATCTTTGATGTAGACTCAATGTCATCCAAGTGTTTTTAATTGATATTTTGAGGAATAATAAACTTTTGCACCAAAAGAAACCTGAACGTCCAGAACCTTTTGTTCCACTCTTATATCTTTGGATTCACTTCGTCTTCTGTGGAACATTGGTCCTTGTCCCCTTGGTTGTTGCTACCATTCATCAGCACCATGGGAAAACTCATTTCACTTATAGAGGCATAATCAAAAAACGAAAATGTCCAACAAACTGCCTAAGTCAGAACATGGACGTGCTAATTGTAGGGACGTCCAAATGCCAATGATCTTAACCATTTTCCTGGACATCTAGCAAGATGTTTCACATGCCATGGATCCAGAGTTCAAGGAGGCGTGTTAGGCTTGTTATGAGTGGGCTTTGGGCATGCTAGACTTGGATATCTTGTGGGGACAATCAAACCTTTTGCAAAACATCCAGGACAGAACTTAGACGCTTCTAAAACAGGTCTAGCTCCGAATGTCTAAGTGCCACAGAGGTACCAAATAGACCAGATGACAACTGGATACATGAAGGTATGACCCCCCCACCACCACCACCACCACACACACTCCCCCAATGCTCACTGATCCCCTCCCACTACCAAAATATCTGAATGAAGGAGTACATACCTGTCTCTAGAACAGCAGCACTTGCTATGGGAAAGCCTAGTAATGCATCACACAGGTGTCTTAAGTAACCTGGTGGATGGGCTAGTGCAGAGTTTCTCAACTTCTTCAAGCCAAGTACCCCCTAAGTCTAATAAATATCAACCAAGTACCTCCATTCAATCTCTGCCTCAGACCCACCCAAGCTCTGCCCTTTACCCTACCCCCAAAATAATAGTACTAATTGTAATGCAATTTCTTCCATTTATTTTTCATATGCACACAATATAATCTTATTAATACATAATGGTAACCACGAAATTAAAAAAAGCACAAAGTACACAAAGAAAATCTTAATTATCATTTATATTTGTGTTTTGTTTTTGTTTTTTCCAAAGAGGTCAAGGCAAATGATTTTAAAATATGCAATGTCACCTCAGTAACAACTATAAAAAAATAGACAAATATAGTGCTAAATATAGAAAGCAGATATACATTCTCAAAACTGATACATTTTGATCACTAAATTGAAAATAAAATCATTTTTTCTACTTTTGTTGTCTGGTGATTTCATGAGTCTCTGGTTGCACTTCCTTCTGACTGTGCATCCAATATTTCATTCTTTCTGACTCCTGTATGCTTCCTCTCCTCCAGACCTCATTCCCTTCCCCAACCAACATCTCTCTCTGTCCCTCCGTGAGTCCAACTTTTCTTCCTCTCTCCTCCACCCCCATTGGCAACATGTCTCCCTCTCTCTCACACTGTCCTCTCAATCCCTCCCTTGCTGCAAATGGAGTGGGGAAAGAGAGAGAGAGATCCAGGGTGCATCTCTCCCATCCCCTCTACTGCCACATCCAACATTTCTCCCTCTCTCATCCAGTGACGTACCAAGGGGGGCGGGGTGGGAGGCGGTCCGCCCCAGGTACAGCCTTGGGGGGGGGGGTGCACAGCCAGCCAGGTCCAGAAAATGGTCGATCGCCAAGGCAAAGTGAGTCGATCGCGGAGTCCATCTTGGGCTCCATAATAGACTCACTTTGCCTTGGCGCTCTACCGGGCCAATCAGCCTTACTCTCCCCGACATCAATTCTGCTGTCGGAGAGGAAGTTCAGACCAGCCAATCGCTGCCTGGCTGGGCGGAACTTCCTCTCCGACAGCAGAATTGACGTCGGAGAGAGGAATGCTGGTTGGCCCGACGCAGGGAAGCAGAGAGAGCTTGGGGCTGCCGCTGCAGCGGCTTTGGGGCCTGTTCCCCTATGGTGGCAGCAGTGGAGGGCAGGCAGGGAGAAAGAAAGAAAGGGGGCAGGCAGGGAGACAGAAGGGAAACAGAAAAAAAAGAAAGGGGCATGAAGAGAGAAAAAAGAAAGGGAGGCAGAGAGAAAGAAAGGGCAGGGAGAGAAGAAGAAAAAGTTGGGGGAAGGAATGAGGTCTGGAGGAGAGGAAGCATACAGGCTGAAAGAAGGGAAGAAAGATTGGATGCACAGTCAGAAGAAGAAAGTGCATCCAGAGACTCATGAAATCACCAAAGGTAGGAAAAATGATTTTATTTTCAATTTAGTGATCAAAATGTGTCTGAATTTATATCTGCTGTCTATATTTTGTACTATGGCCTCTTTTACTAAACCGCAATAGCGTTTTTTAGCGCAGGGAGCCTATGAGCGTCGAGAGCAGCCCTGGGCATTCAACGCAGCTCCCTGCGCAAAAAACTGCTATTGTGGTTTAGTAAAAAGGAAGGGGGTATATTTGTCTATTTTTGTATGGTTGTTACTGAGGTGACAATGCATAGAGTCATCTGCCTTGACCTCTTTGTAAAAAAACCCCAGATTAGGAATGATAATTAACATTTTCTCAGCATACAGTGTGCTTTGTGTTTTTTTTTTTATTTTATTGTTGGTACATCATTTTGACTTGTTCATTTTAAAAGTAGCTCACAAGCCCTGAACTAGAGCGTTGAAGCTGCGTGTGGTTGCCGTAAAAGTCATCTCTGACACAACCGGAAGTTGCATCAGAGACGACCTTTACGGCAGCCATATGCAACTACAACGCTCCGGTTGCTATAAGGAGGCAGTTTAGACATCACCGGCCACAGGGCAGGGAGGTTTGTTGGACCGGGCCTGTTGTCTGGGGGGGGTGGGGGGGACGTTGCAGATCTTGTTGCCAAAATCGGAAAGGTGAGGAAGGGAGAAAGATGGGCCTGTGGTGGATGGAGAGATTGAGAGAAGGGGGCAGATGATGGAAGTGGGGAGAAGGGAGAGCAAATGCTGAATGGAAGTGGAGAAAGAGAACACATACTGGATGGAAGGAGGGATAAAGAAAAAGTACATATGCTGGATGGGGGAAGAAGATAGAGTTAGTGACATAGTGGAGGGGTGAAGGAAAGGGGTGGCATGCTGTGGGTAGACATAGTGAAAAGAGGGAAACTGAGGACTGCATAGTAAGAAAGAATTTAATTTAAACGGAGGCAGAAAATAAAGAAGGAAGACCAGAGAAGGAAAGGGAAGAGAGAGAGGAGAGAGAGATGCCAGAGAACGGGGAAGGAGACAGAGATATCAGATCTGAGCGGAGGAAATGAGAAGAGAGAGATGCTAAAAACCACAAGGGGGAGAGAAATAGAGATGAAAGGAGAAAGATGCCAGACAATGAGAGAACAGAGGGAAGATGATGGATGCCAGACCAAAGGGGGGGTGTCTAGAGGAGAGAAGAAGGGGGAGGCAAACAATTTCTGGAAGGGGCACAGAAGGAGAGAAGATGCCATATAGGGAGGGGCAGAAAGATGGCAGACAGTGGATGGAAGGAAGACAGTAACAAGAAGATGAGGAAAGCAGAAACCAGAGAAGACAAAGGTAGAACAAAAATTTTCTATTTATTTATTGCTTTAGGAGACATAGGTCACTGTTTCTGTGGTGTTGCATTTTATGCAGAGTCCAGCTGGTTCAATTTAGCCTTTGTCTATGTATTTCTATTTTATCCCCCCTTTTACAAAACTGTGGAGCGTTTTTTAGCACCAGCCGTGGTGGTAGCAGCTCTGATGCTCAGAATTCTATGAGCATCAGAGCTGTTACCACCGTGGCTAAAATCCACACTACAGTTTTGTAAAAAGGGGAGGGGTTAGTTTGTGATGACATATTCCATACTAGGCGAAGGTGTTTTCTGTGTTCTGTGTGTTCGAAAGACATGGTTTTCTGTTAGGATTGACGGTGTAGGATTGATCTGTACTGGTCTGGCTTGTTTAGTTTTACAATGGGTGTATTGATGTACTGCTCACTGCAATATGTAAGATGCTGCCTTTTCCTAGGTACTCATGTGTAACGTGTGGCTTGTTACTAAAAATCATGTTTTTTGTACAGTTGGGGGGGTGCCAAAAAATGATGGGCCCCGGGTGTCACTTATGCTAGGTATGCCACTGCTCTCATCTCCTGGATCAGGTACAGCATTTTTCACCATTGCCCACCAGCCCCATGCCCATTTCTCCTATCACCCCTCTCCAGCACCGTGCCATATCTCTCCCTCCATCACTATGTCCAACATTCCTCCACTTTGCATCCCCTTCAATCTATCTCTCTGTTCTTTCTCTACTACCATGTCTAACATTTCTCCCTCTCATCCTTCTCTTCCCTATGCATCTCTACCTCACTCATCTCTCTCTCTCTATGCCCAATTTTCCTTTTTCTTCTTTTCCCCATGTGCACCATCTCTTTCCCTCTCACTCTCATACCCATACTCAACAATTCTTTCTATTCCCTCCCTCCATCCCATGTCCCAAATTAGTGCCCCCTTCCTCCCTCCCTTGTGTCCCAAATACATGCCCTTCCTCCCTCCCTTGTGTCATGTTTGTGCCCCCCTGCCTTCCGGCCTTTATCACAAATTTGTTCCCCTCCCATGTCCCATCGCACTCCTTCCTCCCCCTCTTTTACTCTTTGTCCCAGATCATGTCCACTCTCTCCCTTATTTGCTCGCTCCAGACCCACACGCATTTCCTTCTTGGCCATCCAGCTGGGTTGCTCCTTCCTTCCTTCCTTCAGCAGTACATGTTGCAGGGATGTGGGCAGGGGCTCTTATATGCTTCATGTGGCTGACCTGCAAGCCTTCCCTCTGACATCAGCTCTGATGTCAGAGAGAAGGCTTCCAGTTCAGCCACGTGCAGTATGTAAGAGCCACTGCTCGCATCCCTGCAACAAGTACCGCTGACTCGGAAGTCTTCCCTTCGATGTTGGCTCTGACATCAGAGGGAAGCATTCTGGGTCGGCTTCAGCAGAGGTCGGTGGGCATGGGATTCCCGGCAGCAGCTTTGGCAGAGGTGGGCAAACAGGAAGGAGAGCATGGGATCCCCAGCGGCAGTGGCCATTAAGGAGGAAGGGGGTGGGAGAACCATGCAGTGCTGCATACCCCCAACAATCAGCTCACGTACCCCTAAGGGTAAACGTACCACACATTGAGAAACTCTGGGCTAGTGAACCATAGAGAGGAGGACCCAGGCCCTTAAGCCACTCTAACCACTACATTTATGGTGTTTAAGTATGAGCCCACCAAAACCCTACTATACTGCCATATAGGTGCCACCTGCAGCCAAAGAGCTATTGGGGTGGTAGACAGGTGGGTCTAGTAGGTTTGGGGGGAGTTTTAGAGGGTTCAGCATAAATTATAAGGGGTATATGGTGAGATGTACATCCTGCACCCTTTATGTGAAGTTCACAGTAATGCCCTCTAAGGTGCCTCACTGTTCTGTTGGCATGTCTATGTGGCCAAACCATTAGAATGGTGGTCCCTCCCACAACTAAATGGTTCTGATTTGGATGTTTTAACTTGGGACATTTTGTGGTTGAAACTGATGAATACAATGGTCTAGTATACGTTTTAGCAAGTAGGTGATTTTCAAAAACAATAGAATGATGCGAGATAGTTTCACATGGTTATCCGCGGAGATGATGACAAATTCTGTCACTATGTCAGGCCTGCAAGCATTGGCTTCCAACATGTATGTCTCAATAACAGACTATGTGCTTTTCCTCCAGGAACTTGTCCAAAACTTTCTTAAAACCAGCTACATTTAGCCACTCTTACCTCAACCTCTGGCAAAGCGTTCCAGAGCTTAACTATTCTCTGAGTGAAAAAATATTTACTCCTATTGGTTTTAAAAGTATTTTTATGTAACTTCATTGGGTGTCCCCTAGTCTTTTTAATTTTTGACGGAGTAAAATAATCGATCCACTTGTACCCAATCTACACTACTCAGGATTTTTTAGATTTCAATTATATCTTCCCCCTCAGCTGTCTTTTTTCCAAGCTGAAGATCCCTAACCTTTGTAGTCTTTCCTCTTATGAGATGAGTTCTATTCTCTTTATCATCTTGGCTGTTCTTCTTTGAACCTGTTCTAGTCCCACTATATCTTTCATGAGATAAGGAGGCCAGAATTGAACGCAGCACTCAGGGTGAGGAGTGATACAAAGGCATTATAACATTCCTAGTCTTGTTAACCATCCCTTTTTAAAATAATTCTTAGCATCTTGTTTGCTTTAGTGGCTACCGCTGCACATTGAGCAGAAGGTTTCATTTTATTGTGAATGGGTATAAGTGACTGGGTATGGTGTTTCAAGTACACTCTTTCCTCCAACCCCTCTTCCTGATACTTTTCCCATCATCACCCATCCCTTTCTGCTTATTTCTGTCCTCCTTCCTCCACAACGTCTCTCTTCTGCAGGTGCTCCACACCTTTTCAAGTTCTTCTCTGCAGTTAGTGGGGATAGGGAATCCAACTGGCATTTCATATCCTCTCATGGACATGCAGGTGCAAAAATTAACTCATTTGGACAGGGAAAAAGACAGACAGGCACTCGGCTTTATCTTTTTCTTTTTTTTCTTTTTTTTTTTTGTAAAATGCACCTCAGACAAACACACAATCACTCCAAATGGATTAGTTCCAAAATTAAACAGGTTACTGTGGTACTTGATGCAGATTAATTATTCACAGACAGTACTTATGAGTCTGGTGCAATCCATACAGGAAATCAAAAGTCAATACAGTCCCAAAATAACAGGCATTGAACTCTGCTCACAGCAAGGATTTTTTCATGAACAATTGTTTAGCCATGGTATTCTTTGGAGATGGACTGCATGGCATTTGGACCATATTGGTACTAAAAAGCTGGATGCATTTTGAGGAAGAGTAACTCTTCAGTGAAACAAGCAATAGAAGGCTAACTCCCATTTTTCCAAATCTTCCTTAGGATCCCTTTGAATTCCAATTGAGCTTCTCTCCCGGACACCTGAGTGCTCAGTAAACTCTTAGGATTAGGGTTACCATATGGCTTCAGAAAAAGGAGGATGGATTGAGACATCCGAGTTTTACTTCCATTGCTTTCAATGTAAGTAAAACCCAGATGTCTCTATCTAACCTCCTTACATCCATTGTTATCAGTAGAAGTAAAGTCTGGATGTCTCAATCTGTCTTCCTTTTGCTGTAGCCCTACTTAGGATACATATAGGAAGCAAGAAGAAATGAAGAGCTAAAGTGACTTGATGAGTTTCATTAAAACACATTCCTTAAACACCTTCCATAGACAACACCTGCAGTGCATAGAAAGGAGAGGGTACTAATGCTTCTTTATAGGCATCTAGTGAGACCCCATTAAAAGACCACAGCTTCATAAAGATATAACAGGTTGAAGTCAGTCCAGAAAGTGGCTACTAAAATGGGCATTGTTTTTTTGTGATAAAGTGCATAGGGACAGATTTAAAGATCTCAGAATGATATTCTGGAAGAAAGGCGAAGAGGGGAAATACAGAAACATGACACCAGATAAAGGTCAAATGGCCCATCCAGTCTGCCCATCTGCAACATCCACGATTTCCTCCTCTCCTTAAGAGATCCTACATGCTTGATAGAGATACAGCAGATTCTCTGTTAACCAGAACTAAATTAACATGAACTCTCAAACAACTAGAAAAAAAAATCTACTGTAATACTTTAAATACAAATGAAAATAAAATAAATTTCTGGTGGAAATTTACATGTAAACTTGGCACACCACACCTGAGTACGCCCATGCTTTGCCTACCACATGTCCAGTAGTTTGTCTGGAACAGATTATGATATGGCACAGTATGGTATATAGTATTAGGCCTATTTTTAATAGTAACTCTCAAGCAACCAGAAACTACATTTATCTGACATCTATCAATCCCCATTGATGCCGGTTAACTGAGAGTCCACTGTATTTAAATATCTCTGTGGCATAGATTCACAGGAGGCAAATCTTAGTTGAAAGGAAGCTCTGGAATCAGGGGACATAGAATGAAGATAAAAGGGGATAGACTCAGAAGTAATCTGGGGAAATACTTCTTCCCAGAAAGGGTGATGAATTCATGGAATGGCTTCCCAGTGGAGATGATGGAGACATACTGCATCTGAATTTAAGAAAGTGTAAGACAAATACATATGATCTCTAAGGGAGAAGGGAAAGTAAATTGCATTGTTGGGCAGACAGGATAGGCCATATGGTCTTTATCTGCCATATTCCAGAGGTGTTCATTCATTTTCATTTCATAAGCATATAAGATTTGCTATACTGGGTCAAACCAACAGTCTGTCTAGCCCAGTATCCTGTTTCCAACACTGAACAATCCAGGTCAAAACTGTCTGGAATGATCCCAAAAGGTAGAAATATTTTATGCTTCTTACTCTAGAGATGCTCTCCCAAAATGTATCCTAATACATTTCTCATCCAAAGTTTTAATTTTTTTTTTTTTAATCCAGCTACAGTAATTGCTTTTATCACACCTTCTGGCAACAAATTCCAGTTCCTAATTTTGTGCTGAGTAAAAAAAAAAAAAATATATATATATATATATATTCTGCAATTTGTTGTAAATGTATTATTTGGTACATTCATGATGTGCCCCTTAGTACTGTATTTGTACTTTGTTTCATTAATCCATGCCTATGTATATGCTCTGTAATTTTGTTCTTTATAATGGCCTCTACCATTTTGCCTGGCATCAAAATCAGACTAACCAGTCAATAATTTCCTGGACCTTTGAAAACCTTTCAAAAATTGGTATTAGATTAGCCACCCTCTAATCTTCTGGTACCAAGCTGGATTTTAAAGATAAATTATATATTACTAACAATATCTCTGCAAGTTCATTTTTCAATTCTATCAGTACTCTAGGAGGTATACCATCTGGTCCAGATGATTTGCTACTCTTCAGTTTGTCAAGTCATCCCATCACATCTTCCATATTTACAGAAATTTGATTGAATTTGACTCATCAGCAGTGAATACCATTTCTGGCACTGGTATCTTCCCCACATCTTCCTCAGTGAATACCAAAGCAAAGAATTAATTTCATCTCTTTGCTATGGGCTTTTATTCTGAGTGCTTCTTTTATTCCTCAGTCATCTAGTGGTCCAACTGATTCTTTTTGCCGACTTCTTGCTCTAACTTATGCCTCCAATACAATCTTCTTTTCCAAAGTTTCTCTTTATTAGTACTTTGCCGTTCCTTGTGCTGTTTCCTATTATTTTCAGTGAGATCTTTCTTCCAGTTTCTGAAGATTTTTTGTTTGTTTGTTTTGTTCTAATATTTTCTTCACCTCACTTTTTAACTATTCTGAGTATCATTTGGCCTTCCTTCCTCATTTTTTAATACACAGAATATATCTGGTCTGGACTTCCAGGAAGGTATTTTTTAATAATATCAGCACCTGGTGTACATTTTTTACTTTTTCAGCTGCTCCTCTAAGTTGTGTTTTTTTTTTGTTTTGTTTTTACTAATCTCCTCATTGGATGTGTTTGGTATTAGTAGAAACACTGATATAATGGTAAGATATATGAGGGCTGTTCAAAAAGTATCAGACCTTAATTTTTCTTGCTTAAACAAATAAAGCTAGGGAGGCATGGTTGGTGCACGTATGTAGGTGATCCTAATGTGCATACTTGAATTTATTCCCGCCTACAGAAGCTGTCAGTCGCCGGCAGACTGCCGATGAGTGAGGAATTGTAAGTGAGCACTGTCCGATTTTCATTTTTGACAAAATGAAAGAAAATGTTGAACAACACTACTGCCTTAAATTTTGTGTAAAGCTTAGAAATTCCCAAGTGGAAACGATCCGCAAGATTCAACAGGCCTTCGGGGACGAAGCAACGGGCACCACACAGATAAAGGAGTGGTACAACCACTTCAGAGATAGCCGCACATCAGTGGAGAGTGAAGCACGTTCTGGTAGGCCCTCAACATCCAGAAATGAGATTGTCATTGACCAAGTGAGGACCCTGGTGATGCAGGATCGTCGAATCACCAAGGGGTACTACCAAGAGGTTCTGCGTCGCCTTCGTAATGCTGTGAGATGCACCTGCTCATTCTTCACATTTGATATGGAGTTTCCTAGCCAATCACATTACACCTGTGATTCCTCAGGCTCCCTACTCTCCTGGCATGGCTCCGTATGACATTTGGCTTTTCCCCAAGTTGGAAATGCCCCTGAAAGGGACCAGATTTCAGTCAAGAGCACTAAGGTGCTGTTATCGGTGGTCCTCGATCACACAATGGCACCCTATAGAGAATCGCGCCTCTGTGAAAGATAGGTGCCAGAAATGGATTCAAGAGGGCTTGGGATAGGCACATGGGATCTCTCGGAGAGAGAAAGAGCTAATGGTTACTGTGGATGGGCAGACTAGATGGGCCATTTGGCCTTTATCTGCCGTCATGTTACGCCAACACAGTGATCACTATGCAGGAGTCAATCAAGGAGAAAAAACAAGGAAAACTCACAGCAATGCGCCGGTGCACATGTCACGGCAATCTCAAGCTGCCATTCAAGAATATGGGTTCTCAGATGAATCATTTACCCTATAGTCCTGACCTGGCTCCTTCAGATTATTTCCTGTTTTGAGTTTTGAAGAAATCTCTCCATGGACAGCAGTTTTCAAGTGATGAAGACGTCAAGGAAGCTGTGACGTCCTGGTTTGAAGGTCAAACAGAAGAATTCATTTCAAAGGGATTAAATTCATTGCAGGAAAAGTGTATGGAGCTAGCAGGGAACTATATTGGAAAATAAAACAAAAATATTTTGAAAACTCTTAGCTTTCCTACTGAGGTAGATAAATTATTAAACACCCCTTGTACATAGGAGCTTAAGGCTGCCTAACGCCACTTCTGACATTAGCCACACCCATAGTGGCATTCGGCCTAAAGCATCTACATTGGCGTGATTCTGCCATGTTTTATTTAGGCACTGGTAAGTTCTTTGTGCTGTTTTTTGCCATTCTAAACAGCGTTTGTTACTTAGGCACCGGTAGGGCACCTACTGGAACCTAAACATAGGCACCGTTTATAGAATTTTCCCCCTGAGTGTTGCGACACTCTCTGGTTAGTGCCAGAGAGGTCCGGTGGTGTATTTAGTGCTGGTAACCAGATAACTAGTCAAGCATGTTGGACTGCATATAAATCAGTCCTAAGTATATCCAGTGAGCTATTGAATATCGGCCATACCCAAATAACATTGCCAAATAACCAAATATTTATTTCCAGTACCCAGACAGGTGCCAGCACTGAATATTTGGGCCTAAATAAGCTCAAGGCATCAGCACGTACAAAAATGCTAATGGCTACAGGCTGAATATTGCCTCCATTATGTTTATAGTGTGAAAAAACCTAACACCGCAATTTTCACCTGTCAAGCATACAGTATTTTTGCCAGGAAAGCTTCTGAATAGAGTGCTAAATTCCTGTAAGTGATATACAGTCAGTACTTCTACCTGGTAGGAGTCTTTTCTATAAATGAGCATTTGCATCTACTTTTCTTTCTAGAGAACTAGTTTAACCATGAAAATATGTACCTATAAGGCTCTCTTTTACTAAGCCGCGGAAGAGATTTCTATCATGGCCTCGAGCGTTAAATGCTCCGACGCTTATAGGAATTCTCTGAGCGCTGGAGCATTTAGCACTCGGAGCCATGGTAGAAACCTCCTACGCAGCTTAGTAAAGTGGGGGGGGCGGTGGATAAGTTAGGTGTGAGCACTTAAGTGTGTGGGCCTAAATTCCAGTGATAATTATATAGGGCTAAATCCTATATATGGCACCAAAAAACCCCCCACTGTTCTTTAAGCCCCCGGGAAACGTGACTAAATTTAGGCATGGCCATTTGCACCAACAAAAACAAGGTACAAATGCTCGCGCCTAAATTTAGGAACAGAGAAGGAAGTCTACAAACGGTGCCTAGTTTAGCCGCCTACATCGGCGGCGCCTAGCGACTCCTAACTGAATTCCGAGTGCAATTTAGTTTTCGTTAATTAGTTCAATTGGTGTGGTAATTGACCAAACCATTAAAGCAATAAAATAAAATGATTAAAGTGGCACCTGACGACACCTACCTGAAAAGTAGGCATAGTAAAGGCAGCATAACAAAGAAAAATGGGGAGATCCAATAATCCACAGTGAAAACAATCCACCGATGAAAACAAAAAACTGTGGATACAGATGTTCTGGAGATAATTTATTAAACACTGACATATTAAAAACATGAAAATTCAATTTAAAAAATACAATGATAAAAAATACAGTGATAAAAATCCAACCAGACCCTACACGGTCCGTGTTTTGGCAAACATGCCTTGCTCAAGGGTCCAATGGTTAGCAAACTCGCATATAAAGAATTGAACTGAAAACAGTCTATTGTCTTTAAACATGTGAGAAAAGAACACCGCAGACAAACTGAAGTAGCAAAAAAAAAAATGTGAGTTTGCAAACCATTGGACCCCTGAGGAAGGCCAAAACACAGACCGTGTAGGGTCCGGTTGGATTTTTATCACTGTATTTTTTATCATTGTACTTTGTAAATTGAATTCTCATGTTTTTATATGTCGGTGTTTAATAAATTGTTTCCAGAACATCTGTATACACAGTTTTTTTTTTGTTTTTGTTTTCATCGGTGGATAGTTAAAGGCAGACAATGGGTGTGATATGACATTGCCATCGACAGTCATTTGTGTTAGGTGCTGGTAAACTAAGCCAGGAAAACCCTGGAATAGTATACCAGTGCCTAACACTAGGACGCCTAGTGATGCCTACGTTGAGTTACAGTAGGTGTCGGTAGGCATGATTCTGTAAATGGCACCTAGCGGTTGATTGATAACCATGCTGAGCGGCATCTAGGAGTTAGGCGCCATTAGGCACTATTTGTAGAATCATCCCCGGAGGCCCTAATTCTTTAATTACTTGCATAATTTAAAGGAATGCCCCTGATCCTCCCATTTCCATGCCCCCTTTTTTGGCGCGCATGTAAAAATTAGGCATGAATCCTTAGCCTAAATTTACGCATGTATCCCAAATTGATTCTAATTAATGCCAGTAAATGGTTATTAAAATGCCAATCTCAGTGCTAATTAGTTTGTTATGCAATTAAATTGTATATGCAAATTTTGGTGGTTTTTAAAGAAATCGGTAGGTGAATGTATAAGTTACACATGTAAGTCCCGCCCACGCTCCACTCAGGCTCTGCGTATTAGTACACCTACCTTTAAAATATGGGCTATTTTTGTTTGATTTTTTTTATACAACCAAAGTGGTTAACATATTATATACAGGTCCTTTCTCTGTCCTTAGTGGGGGCTCACAATAAGTTTGCACCTGGAGCAGTGGAGAGCGACGTGCCAGGGTCACAAGGAGTCATGGTGGGAATTGAACCCCGTTCCCCAAGTTCTTAGCCCACGACACTAACCATGAGGCTATGCCTACTTACAGAATAGTGACTAGGTGGAATTTTGGCAGATACATGTCTGCATGCACACAAAAAAGTCACATGCCATTATTCTAATGAAAGATCTGTATAATCAGTGCATAACAGTTCACTATTACTTCTGTTTTGTGTGCATATTATGCTAAGAAATGAACTCACAGATTTAAAAGACAGTCATGATATATTAAACAGACCCTATTTTCTGGGTTTCTAACATCCCTCTTTTGAGAATAAAAATTATACTTGTACAGTGGCGTAGTGAGGGTGAGAGATGCCCGGGATGGTGGCACCCCTCCCCTGCCCTCTTATCCGCCCCCCACCTCCACATGCTCCTTCGCCGGCCCCTCCTTCCATGTGCACATGCGTCAAGCTTTCCTTCCCTCATACCTCTGTAATGTTCCTGGCTCTATTCTTAAACCTGCAGGCTTAATCTCCTAGCACACAACCCAAAGGGGGCAGGGCCGGGGGGTGGGGGCAGGGCCGGATTAACCAATAGGTACTGCTGGTCCATCCCCCTCTGATGTCACTTACTTCTTCCGGCAGATGCAGTCATCGCGGGTCCTTCTTCGAGTTGCGTTGGCTGCATTGCTGTCCGTCGATACCGTGGATGGCATTGTTGTCGTCGGGTGAGGGCCCGTTGCTGTGGCGGAGGGCTGGCATTGTTGTCGTCGGGTGGGGGCCCGTTGCTGTGCAGGGAGGGAAGGGGGGGCCTGTTGTCATCTGAAAAAAAATGGCTGCGTTGCTGTGGATGCCGGGGGTGGTGATGTTGTCATCATCGATGCCGGGTAGGGGCCGTTGCCATGGGGGGGGGGGGGCACGTTGTCATTGCTATATGGAAAGGATGGTGGAGGGAGAGAAAGGGGGCATATGCTGATGGAATTGGTGTGCAGGAAAAGGGGGAAAACAAGGAGGAAGGATACTGGATGGATTTAGGTGGGAGGGAAAGAAAGGGACTAATGTTGATGGAATTGGTGTGCAGGGAAAAGGGGAAAACAAGGAGGAAGAATACTGGATGGATTTAGGTGGGAGGGAAAGAAAGGGGGCTAATGTTGATTGAATTGGTGTGTGGGGAAAGGGGGAAAACAAGGAGAAAGGATACTGGATGGATTTAGGCTGGAGGGAAAGAAAGGGGGCAGAAGCTGATGGAAGTGTGGGGAAGAGAGTAAAATGCCAGACCATAGGGGTGTGGGAGAGGGCAGGGATGCCAGATCATTGGAGGAGGGAATGGAATAAGATAGATACCAGACCAATAGGGTTGAAAGGAAAGATGGAAGGGGGAGGCATACAGTTTCTGGAAGTGGCATAGGACAGGGTAGTTGGGAAGAGAAACTGAGAGATGATGGACCCTGGGGTGGTGGAGAAGGAGGGAGAGATGCTGGATGAAAGGGTAGTTGAGAAAAGGGCAGATGGTGGATCTGGGGATGGTGGGGTCCATTGCCGAAGCTGCGGATATGGACACGAAAAAAAGGAAAGATGCAGACCTCCGAGGGAGGGAAGGGAAACGGAAGGAGAGGATAGAGATGGAAGATGGATGGTTAGCACGGAGAAAAAAGAAAATGACAAATGGGCAGGAGACCCTGGCAAGCGAGTTATCAGAAGACAACCAGAGCCTGGGGCCAACAAAAGGTAGAAAAAATAATTTTATTTTCTATTTTGTGATTTACAATATTTATTTTGTTTACACCACAGAGCTGGTGTGGGGTTGGAAATGTTATAACCCTATATGTCTGCTAAAACTAAGCCTTAGTCACTTAGGAGTCCTTTTAGTAAGGTGCATATTTAGCGGGCGCAAAATCAGTTAGTGTACCTTAATAAAAGGACCCCCTAAGTATCTTAATTAAAAATTTGACCTGCGATTTAGCCTTTTTTTCAGATTTTGGCTCCTTATGTAATTGAGTTTGACAACCCTAATGTAGAGTGAGGCAGTTAGGCGATGTAAACTTGGTTATTAATATAGACTTATATTTCGGATAGTATTACTGCTTTACAATATATTTGAACGCTTTTATATACGTATTGAAAGGATTCAGAGTTAATGTCCCGAGTAAGTAGGTGGGAAGGGAAGGAAGGGGGATTTGTTCAGAGATGTTTGGGGGTTGCATAGAAGAAAACTGTGCACTGGTATGCTAATCTTTGTTTGTTTTGAATTTAAAAAAAAGAAATATAAGTGGAAATAAAAAAGTAAATAAGAAAACAGAAAAATGGGGCCGGGGTGTGGGCGGGGCATGGGTAGGGAAGGCCCGGGGGGGGCCCAGTGTACTTGTGTGCCTAGGGGCCCTCGAAGAATTAATCCTGCCCTGGGTGGGGGGGGGGTGGCAGGGGCATTCCTAAGTGCAAAAACTTAACACACTTTAGTAAAAGATCCCCTTAGATCATTAAATATTGTAATCCACTTTGATTTTAATTTGAAAGTTCATTAAACTAACATATTTTAATTTTTCACATCAGGAGTATGTCATTTAATTTTATTGTGGGTTTTATGTTCTGCCTTAACTTTAAAGCTCAAAGTGGATTGCATAATTTACGACTGCTACTTATTTCTATAACGCTGCTAGACGTACATGACGCTGTACATTGAAACTTTCAAGAGGCAGTCCCTGCTCAGTAAAGTTTGCAATTCAATCAAGCAGACAAACAGGACATGTAGGGAGTTTCTAAGGCATGGGTGCTCAAAATTGGGGAGGCCTCAGTCAAGTCACCCTGCCCTTGCCCCTCCCCCTTTCCCCTCCCGACAAACAGGAGTTATAGTCCATGGTAAATTTCTGCTAAGAAAAGTTTATTGAAGGCCGCAGCATGGTTACATAACAATAATACAATACAGTAATTATCATCAACATGCAACTTAATTCCTACATAGGTATAACAATGCTTAGCACGAGCAATAACTACTTATCTATCACTAATTTCTACTCTGGCTAGTAGCTGTCCTAATCTAGACCTAGGGAGCCACACTATCACACAAAGTAGGGGAAGTTGGGGCCGCTGCTATTTACATTAGTCATTTCAGAACATGTAGCTGATTGTATATGAGTAGGCACCGCCGTTCAAGCCATGCTCTACTCCCACTTGGCCCGAGCAGCCATCCAAGCTTCATGTGTCCTGTGTCCTGTGTCTCTTCCTCCCGTTGTGCTGCTAAAAAGATGGGTGTGCCAGGTGATGGCCCGATTTAAAGAAGCCCACCGCTCACCTTGCCCCTGCTCCTTTCCTCTCTATTGGCTCCTCTGCTCCTTCCTCCTCACCCACCCCCCACCCCCGCTACTCCATCCATTCCGACCTGGAAGGCCCCTCCTTTTGTGGCAGGCCTCACAAGTTGCTCCAGCCTGCTTCTTTACAAGCAGTGTTAAAACAGCAGAGAGCATGGTTTCCTGGTATTCCCTCTTGGGTTCTGCTGTCTAAGAACTAGCAAGGTATTCACCGGGAGCCTGTGAATGCTGATCCATTGCTTCCCAGATAAAGGTGGATAATGGTGTGATCATGATATATTTCACTGCTGCATTCGTAACATTAATCAAAAATTACACCTGCTGAGCTCTATTTTCCATTCAGAAAAGCAAAGACCAGTTTCAGGGGTTGTCCAACTAAAGGGTTTTAGAAATTCGGCAGGAAAATCCCTATTTCCCTAGCAGCCTGTAAGTTGCAGGCCTGAGGCCTGTGCTGGCTCTCATCCCACTTCCTTGTATTCCATGCCACAGCATTGCTGTGCATTATTTATTACCCTGTCTGCCTGAAATTGGTCCAGTGGTAAATTTAGCACTTTGGAGCTCATGAGAGCTAAATAAGTACTGTGCTCCACCACCTTTAGGCCTGACTTTATAAATAATCCCCCGTGTCATATAAAAATAAGAACTTAAAAAGAAATTCCATGAAGAGATATTTATTTTGTAGAACTAAATAATGCAAGTTTATGTGCCTGCAACTATAGGCTCTATAGTCTAGTAAATAATATTTAAGGGTTCCTTATACTAAGCTGCAGTAAGTACTGGCATGGTCTTTCCACATGAAAGGGCTTACTGCATGATGCGCTGAAGTGTGCTGTGGTAATTCCCAAACTGGTGTGCGCTACCTATGTGCTAAACAAGATTTGTTTTACATTTTTGCATGAGGGGGTGTAGCTGTGGGGCAGAAATGGGCATGTCTCTAGCTGATTAACTCAGGATTACTGCGTGAGCCCTCACCGCCTACAGAACGGGTGAAAGCAAGTGTTCACATGATAATTGTTTTTAATGGCTGTGCACTAATGGCTCTGATCTTGATAGAGACTAATGGGTGGCCACGTCGTGAAGTAAATTTTAAATGAAGGGATTGTAGCCCTGAAGAAACCCCCTAAAGGGTGAAACATGTTGGCGTGCTCATCCCTTGCTGTTTACCACCCAAGCGAAGTATTAATATACACATAAGCGACACACCTTAATATTGGTGATATCTCATTTTTCGAGTGAAACTTATTACAATACGACCCAGTGAGGATTGGATGCGTAAAGCCAGTGGTTATGAAAGTCTGTTGAACTACTGGTGGCATTTCTGAGGGTCGATTGAGTGACTTAAATGGAAGGTTTTATGGACAGTTGGAAAACATCTTTCCTAAAATAGAGATTGTGCACTAATGGCGACATTCGCACATGGCCATTAATTGCAAAAATAAACCATTATGCTGCTGCTGCGGTAAGAATGGCCTTAGTGAGTGGGGAAAAAACAGCGGAAGACTGCACTATGACTGCCTTCTACTGCAAGCTTAGTAAAAGGATCTCTTAGTTGTTTATCTGTGCGGCCTCCCCCCCCCCCCCCCCCCATGAACATCAGCAGAGAAGCTTCTCCTTAAAAACCAGCACACTATCTTCTGATATGCAGATAGAGGGGAATTAATTTAAAGGAATTAAAAACTGACTATAAGGTTTTTGTTGCTTTCTGGTCATTTTTATTCCTTTCTATTTCTTTCCTGCATCATTCTGCCTCTTCCAGATTCCCTGTGTTTGGGTGCTGTCCCACATGGGGTTAATATGTATGACTTTAGTTGCTGCCGAAATAATATCAACAAGTTAAGGGTCTCTTCCTCTGTTAAATCTTATTTCCTCTTCCTCTTCATAGGAATAAGGGTAAGACTTATAGTCCCACCATATATAGAGACCCATATAATCAGGACTACTCAAATCAAGTCACTTCACAACCAATCAAGATGACCTTTATTCTATGCTATCACTGTGGCGCTTTAATTCCAAGACATACTATTTGGAGGCTTAAGGCTTGCCCCATCTGTCTTCAACTTGCCAGTATTAAGGAGGAGCTCTGCAAACTTAAACAGGAATTGAATACAATTAAAGCAGCTTCCATCACTCCACAAAATCATACCAACTTACCACCTCTACCTCAAAGAATAAAACAGCCCAGGAATAAATGGGTCACAGTAGGCTCAGGAAGACTGCGACATGTAACACAGAAACATCCACCTTCACTAATATTACCTCTACAGAATTCCTTCGCTCCACTAGGGCACTGCGATACTCAAGAAAACAGAAGGGAGGTGGGACTGGAACCAATGAAGGTAACTCAAGAGAGCAAGCACACCCTAAGCACAAATAAAAAGGCCAAAAACAGAAAGCTATTACTGTTGGGGGATTCCATCATCAGAGGCATTAACCTTGGAACACAAGACGAGGAGACCAAAATAGTGAAATGTCTTCCAGGATCCTCAGCTACCAGGAGTTCCAGGCAAATACAGACTATAATGAAGGAAGAAACTAAGGATTTTAACACTGATGTTGTCATCCATCTGGGAACAAATGACCTGGCCAACAACTCCACACTTGCAGCACAGAAAGCTTTTCGGGAGCTTGGTGAGGGCGTGAAACCTTTTGTAAAGACTTTAGCTTTTTCTGAAATACTGCCTGCATATGGAAAGGGGGAGCAAAGAGTGAAAAACACAGAGGACTTTAATAGATGGCTCAAAGCCTGGTGTCATCAAGAAGGCTTCAGGTACATAGGAGGATGGGGAAATACATGGAAGGACAAGAAGCTATATTGCACTGATGGGCTACATATTACTACAGCAGGAAAAAGAAACCTTGCAGAGAAATTTAGACAATATTTTTCTAGGCATTTAAACTACAAGGTGGGGGTGGTGTAAGTACGAAGGACAATTATAGAGAACACCCCCAGCAAAAGAAAAGATGTGATAGTAGTAAAGACTGCAACATAAGCAATATCAGCAACTCATTTCTTAGTATTACAACGGAAAGTGAAACGAAACAAAAATCCATACGAAAAAGGAGATTATCGCTGAAAAATAGCTGGAAAGCGATGACCACAAATGCTCGCAGTCTAAGCAACAAAGTTCATGATCTGCAAGCCCTGATGTTAGAGGCAGATCTAGATATTGTCGCTATCACAGAGACATGATTCAGTGAATCACATGGATGGGATGCAAACATACCGGGATATAATCTTTTTAGGAAGGACAGAGATGGTCATAAAGGTCATAAAGATCTATATACAGATCAATATCCAAGCGACCGAAATGCAAGGGACCTGGGGAGAGGAAGAAGCGATATGGATTGCTCTGAAAAGAGAAGATGGAACTTCTATCTACGTGGGTGTAGTCTACAGACCTCCGACTCAATCGCAGCAAATTGATAAGGATCTGATTGTGAATATCCAAAAGTTTGGAAGGAAAGAGGAGGTTCTGCTGTTGGGAGATTTCAACCTGCCGGATGCGGACTGGAATGTTCCGTCTGCGGAATCGGAAAGAAGTAGGGAGTTTGTGGATGCCTTTCAAGAAGCTCTGCTCAGACAAATGGTGACGGAACCCACAAGGGAAAAAGCGATATTGGATCTGGTCCTCACAAATGGAGAGAGTATCTCTAATGTTCGAGTGGGTGCTCACCTGAGTAGTAGCGATTATCAAACGGTTTGGTTTGATATAACGGCTAAAGTGGAGAGCGGCCGCACGATACTTAAAGTCCTAGATTTCAAACGTACGGACTTTAATGCTATGGGAGAGTACCTGAAGAAAGAGCTGTTAGGATGGGAGGACATAAGAGAAGTGGAAAGACAGTGGTCTAAGCTGAAAGGAGCGATAAAAATGGCTACGGACCTTTATGTGAAGAAAATCAATAAAAACAAGAGAAAAAGGAAGCCGATATGGTTCTCCAACCTAGTGGCTGAGAAAATAAAGGCGAAGGAGTTGGCATTCGTGAAATATAAAAAAAACCAAGACGAGGAGAGCAGAAAGGACTACAGGGTGAAACTGAAAGAAGCCAAGAGAGAGATACGTCTGGCAAAAGCACAGGCGGAAGAACAAATGGCTAAAAATGTAAAAAAGGGAGACAAAAATTTTTTCTGATATATTAGTGAAAGGAGGAAGATGAAAAAAGGAATTGCTAGGCTAAAAGATGCTGGGAACCAATATGTGGAAAGTGATGTGGAGAAAGCGAATGTGCTAAACAAATACTTCTGTTCTGTGTTCACAGAAGAAAATCCTGGAGAAGGACCGAGATTGTCTAGCAAAGTTACACAGGAAAATGGAGTAGATTCTGCGCCGTTCACGGAGGAAGGTGTTTATGAGCAACTTGAAAAACTGAAGGTGGACAAAGCGATGGGACCAGACGGGATCCATCCCAGGATACTAAGGGAGCTCAGAGAGGTTCTGGCGAGTCCTATTAAAGACTTGTTCAACAAATCTCTGGAGACGGGAGTGATTCCTGGGGATTGGAGGAGAGCGGATGTGGTCCCTATTCATAAAAGTGGTCACAGGGATGAAGCAGGAAACTACAGGCCGGTGAGCCTCACTTCAGTTGTTGGAAAAATAATGGAAGTTTTGCTGAAAGAAAGGATTGTGTACTTCCTTGAATCTAATGGGTTACAGGATCCGAGGCAACATGGCTTTACAAAAGGTAAATCGTGCCAAACGAACCTGATTGAATTTTTTGATTGGGTGACCAGAGAGTTGGATCGAGGACATATGCTAGATGTAATTTACTTGGATTTCAGCAAAGCCTTTGATACAGTTCCTCATAGGAGGCTGTTGAACAAGTTTGAAGGGCTGAAGTTAGGTCCCAAAGTGGTGAACTGGGTCAGAAACTGGCTGTCGGACAGACGTCAAAGGGTGGTGTTTAATGGAAGTCGTTCGAAGGAAGGAAAGGTTAGTAGTGGAGTCCCTCAGGGATCAGTGCTGGGGCCAATCCTGTTCAATATGTTTGTGAGTGACATTGCTGAAGGGATAGAAGGAAAAGTGTGCCTTTTTGCAGATGATACCAAGATTTGTAACAGAGTAGACACCGAAGAGGGAGTGGAAAAGATGAAAGAAGATCTGCAAAAGTTAGAGGAATAGTCTAATGTCTGGCAACTAAAATTCAATGCAAAGAAATGCAGAGTAATGCATTTGGGGATTAATAATAAGAAGGAACCGTATATGCTGGGAGGAGAGAAGCTGATATGCACGGACAGAGAGAGGGACCTTGGGGTGATAGTGTCCGAAGATCTAAAGGTGAAAAAACAGTGTGACAAGGCAGTGGCTGCTGCCAGAAGGATGCTGGGCTGTATAAAGAGAGGCGTAGTCAGTAGAAGGAAGAAGGTGTTGATGCCCCTGTACAGGTCATTGGTAAG
The DNA here is from genome assembly GCF_902459505.1 of Geotrypetes seraphini. Lineage (NCBI taxonomy): Eukaryota > Metazoa > Chordata > Amphibia > Gymnophiona > Dermophiidae > Geotrypetes > Geotrypetes seraphini. Next base: position 221,976,352 of record NC_047085.1, read on the forward strand.
GCCCCACTTGGAATATTGTGTTCAATTTTGGAGACCGTATCTGGCGAAGGACATAAGAAGACTTGAGGCGGTCCAGAGGAGGGCGACGAAAATGATAGAAGGCTTGCGCCAGAAGACGTATGAGGAGAGACTGGAAGCCCTGAATATGTATACCCTAGAGGAAAGGAGAGACAGGGGAGATATGATTCAGACGTTCAAATACTTGAAGGGTATTAACGTAGAACAAAATCTTTTTCAGAGAAAGGAAAATGGTAAAACCAGAGGACATAATTTGAGGTTGAGGGGTGGTAGATTCAAGAACAATGTTAGGAAATTCTACTTTACGGAGAGGGTGGTGGATGCCTGGAATGCGCTCCCGAGAGAGGTGGTGGAGAGTAAAACTGTGACTGAGTTCAAAGAAGTGTGGGATGAACACAAAGAGTCTAGAATCAAAAAATAGGATTAAATATTGAACTAAGGCCAGTACTGGGCAGACTTGAACGGTTTGTGTCTGTATATGGCCGTTTGGTGGAGGATGGGCTGGGGAGGGCTTCAATGGCTGGGAGGGTATAGATGGGCTGGAGTAAGTCTTAACAGAGATTTCGGCAGTTGGAACCCAAGCACATTTCCGGGTAAAGCTTTGGATTCTTGCCCAGAAATAGCTAAGAAGAAAAAAATTTAAAAAAATTTAAATTGAATCAGGTTGGGCAGACTGGATGGACCATTCGGGTCTTTATCTGCCATCATCTACTATGTTACTATGTTACACACATATCTGAAGTATAGTAAGAACATAAGAAACACCGGATCAGACCAAGGTCCATCTAGTCCGGCGATCCGCACACACGGAGGCCCATTTAGGTGCTCCTTGTTGGAGACCCGGATTTCCCATATCCCTCAATATGATTTGCAAGAAGGTGTGCATCCAACTTGCGTTTGAAACCCAGAACAGTAGTCTCTGCCGCCACCTCCTCCGAGAGAGCATTCCAAGTGCCCACCACTCGTTGTGTGAAACAGAACTTCCTGACATTTGTCCTGAACCTGCTGCCACTCAGTTTCAGGCTACTTTAGCCAAGACCCCATGGGCCTTCCAGAATAATTTGCCTGGAATAAACTACTTGAGTTCATCTGTCATGCCCCTTACCTTGTTTAAAAGTAGCCTGAAAAACCCACCTTTTTGATATAGCCTTCAATTCGTAACTCTACTCCCCCTGTCCACTGACCACCCTAGCCAGCAGATTAGCCATCCCCAGTCGTGTAGTAATGGCAGACCACCCCGAGTGCCATCTTGGTGGGGGCAAGGCACCTCTTTGCGCCCCCCCCCCCCCACACACACACACACAAACCACACTCTCATCCTCCCTTCCTCTTGTACCTCTTTAAATTTTTATCAGTGCAATCAACTTCTCCAGTCAGCTGCTTGTGCTGGCCTGGCTTCCCTCTGAAACCACTTCTTGGTCACGGGGCCAGGAAGTGACGTCAGAAGGAAAGCCAACGTTGGTGTGAGCAGCAGGCTGGAGAAGCTGTTCATGCTGGAGAAGAAAGAGGTATTGGGGGAGGGTGGGAGGGAGAGCTCGAGTATAAGCCTCATTTAGAAAATTGTGTACAATTCTGGAGGCCGCACCTTCAAAAAGATATAAAAAGTATGGGGTCAGTCCATACGAAAGCTACTAAAAAGGTGCATGGCATTCGTCATAAGGCGTATGGGGACAGAATTGAAAATCTCAATATGTATACTTTAGAGGAAAGGCGGGAGAGGGGAGGTATGATTGAGATGTTTAAATGCCTACGTGGCGTAAATGGGCATGAGTCGAGTCTCTTTCATTTGAAAAGAAGCTCTGGAATGAGAAGGCATAGGATGAATTTAAGAGGTGACAGGCTCAGGAGTAATCTAAGGAAATATTTTTTTTTTACAGAAAGGGTGGTAGATGCACGGTAGAGGTTGTGGAGACAAAGACTGAATTCAAGAAAGAGTGGGATAGGCAGATGAGAGGAAGAGATAATGGTTACTGTGGATGGGCAGACTGGATGGGCCATTTGGCCTGTATCTGCCATCATGTTTCTCTGTTTCTCTGAGTGTGGCACAAGGATAGGGAAGGAACAGGGGAGCAGAGAGGAGGGTGCAGGGGGCACCACCGCCCTGGATGCCTCCTAACCTCGCTATGCCACTGGCCATCCCCCTAACTGTATCCTCCACTCTGGCATCCTGTTTGTCTGTCTTGTCTGTTTAGATTATAAGCTCTTTTGAACAGAGACTGTCTCCTTCGTGACTCTGTACAGTGCTGCATACATCTGGTAGCGCTATGGAAATAATAAATAGTGGTTTCCCTTTTTTCCCTGTTTGGCCTGATTCTCCCAGTAGATCTGTGCACGTATGAGGTCAAGGAGTTGTGAATTAACGAAGGCGAAGATGATTTTTAACATAAGTGAAATCAACTTGACGTGCCGCAAACAATTAGATATTACAGATGGTATTTAGAGAATGAAAACCGTTTGTGTAAACAGTTACACGACTGATTAATTGAGCAACGATGAACAAGAGGCCCTGCTCTGCATTTTTGCGATGCTCTGGATGCTCTTTTAATGTGAAATATGCCATCCTATTCATTACTCAATTAAATGCTTTAAAATAAAGTACTTTATGCTTTTTTTTTTCCCCAACTGCTTCTGTAGGGTGAACCGATCACGGAGGTTAGCAGTAGACTCCAATCAATCCATGAAAAATGGACCATGATGCTTGTTAATTAAGAAACACACATTAATATCCATGACATCATAAAGAGCAGCAGGGAAGAAGAGCGTTGGATATTAAACCATTTAACAATGAGCCTGCTTCTAGGAGGCAGCTCTGTGCTCGTATCAAGGAAATGCAGCCCTTGGGAAATGGCTATTATATTTAATCCAAACATTGAGTCACCTGACAACGACTCTGGCAAAATGCAAGCAATTAGAGTTGCTGCTCCTCTGACAATGTTAGCCTTCTCAGCTTCCGTTCCTTTTCTCTTTCACCATTGCTCCCGACGGAAGCTCGAGCTACATGTTCCACGAGACACAGAGATCCGTGTCATAAGCCATACGGTAGAGCTGGGGGATGAAATTCAGGGTGCAATTTCTTAATGCAGGCATTAAAACATTTTTTTATACACCCAATGCAGTAAACAAATCGCCTGAAAATAATACGCACGTAAAACATGTGAGCAAGCGTACAGTCTCCATGGAAATGTGTATATTCTAGCATGTTAGGCGTGTGTCAGCCGTGATATGCGCAGATTGTACATGGACCTGAAGGAGAACATGTGAGCAAGCGTACAGTCTCCATGGAAATGTGTATATTCTAGCATGTTAGGCGTGTGTCAGCCGTGATATGCGCAGATTGTACATGGACCTGAAGGAGAACATGTGAGCAAGCGTACAGTCTCCATGGAAATGTGTATATTCTAGCATGTTAGGCGTGTGTCAGCCGTGATATGCGCAGATTGTACATGGACCTGAAGGAGAACATGTGAGCAAGCGTACAGTCTCCATGGAAATGTGTATATTCTAGCATGTTAGGCGTGTGTCAGCCGTGATATGCGCAGATTGTACATGGACCTGAAGGAGAACATGTGAGCAAGCGTACAGTCTCCATGGAAATGTGTATATTCTAGCATGTTAGGCGTGTGTCAGCCGTGATATGCGCAGATTGTACATGGACCTGAAGGAGAACATGTGAGCAAGCGTACAGTCTCCATGGAAATGTGTATATTCTAGCATGTTAGGCGTGTGTCAGCCGTGATATGCGCAGATTGTACATGGACCTGAAGGAGAACATGTGAGCAAGCGTACAGTCTCCATGGAAATGTGTATATTCTAGCATGTTAGGCGTGTGTCAGCCGTGATATGCGCAGATTGTACATGGACCTGAAGGAGAACATGTGAGCAAGCGTACAGTCTCCATGGAAATGTGTATATTCTAGCATGTTAGGCGTGTGTCAGCCGTGATATGCGCAGATTGTACATGGACCTGAAGGAGAACATGTGAGCAAGCGTACAGTCTCCATGGAAATGTGTATATTCTAGCATGTTAGGCGTGTGTCAGCCGTGATATGCGCAGATTGTACATGGACCTGAAGGAGAACATGTGAGCAAGCGTACAGTCTCCATGGAAATGTGTATATTCTAGCATGTTAGGCGTGTGTCAGCCGTGATATGCGCAGATTGTACATGGACCTGAAGGAGAACATGTGAGCAAGCGTACAGTCTCCATGGAAATGTGTATATTCTAGCATGTTAGGCGTGTGTCAGCCGTGATATGCGCAGATTGTACATGGACCTGAAGGAGAACATGTGAGCAAGCGTACAGTCTCCATGGAAATGTGTATATTCTAGCATGTTAGGCGTGTGTCAGCCGTGATATGCGCAGATTGTACATGGACCTGAAGGAGAACATGTGAGCAAGCGTACAGTCTCCATGGAAATGTGTATATTCTAGCATGTTAGGCGTGTGTCAGCCGTGATATGCGCAGATTGTACATGGACCTGAAGGAGAACATGTGAGCAAGCGTACAGTCTCCATGGAAATGTGTATATTCTAGCATGTTAGGCGTGTGTCAGCCGTGATATGCGCAGATTGTACATGGACCTGAAGGAGAACATGTGAGCAAGCGTACAGTCTCCATGGAAATGTGTATATTCTAGCATGTTAGGCGTGTGTCAGCCGTGATATGCGCAGATTGTACATGGACCTGAAGGAGAACATGTGAGCAAGCGTACAGTCTCCATGGAAATGTGTATATTCTAGCATGTTAGGCGTGTGTCAGCCGTGATATGCGCAGATTGTACATGGACCTGAAGGAGAACATGTGAGCAAGCGTACAGTCTCCATGGAAATGTGTATATTCTAGCATGTTAGGCGTGTGTCAGCCGTGATATGCGCAGATTGTACATGGACCTGAAGGAGAACATGTGAGCAAGCGTACAGTCTCCATGGAAATGTGTATATTCTAGCATGTTAGGCGTGTGTCAGCCGTGATATGCGCAGATTGTACATGGACCTGAAGGAGAACATGTGAGCAAGCGTACAGTCTCCATGGAAATGTGTATATTCTAGCATGTTAGGCGTGTGTCAGCCGTGATATGCGCAGATTGTACATGGACCTGAAGGAGAACATGTGAGCAAGCGTACAGTCTCCATGGAAATGTGTATATTCTAGCATGTTAGGCGTGTGTCAGCCGTGATATGCGCAGATTGTACATGGACCTGAAGGAGAACATGTGAGCAAGCGTACAGTCTCCATGGAAATGTGTATATTCTAGCATGTTAGGCGTGTGTCAGCCGTGATATGCGCAGATTGTACATGGACCTGAAGGAGAACATGTGAGCAAGCGTACAGTCTCCATGGAAATGTGTATATTCTAGCATGTTAGGCGTGTGTCAGCCGTGATATGCGCAGATTGTACATGGACCTGAAGGAGAACATGTGAGCAAGCGTACAGTCTCCATGGAAATGTGTATATTCTAGCATGTTAGGCGTGTGTCAGCCGTGATATGCGCAGATTGTACATGGACCTGAAGGAGAACATGTGAGCAAGCGTACAGTCTCCATGGAAATGTGTATATTCTAGCATGTTAGGCGTGTGTCAGCCGTGATATGCGCAGATTGTACATGGACCTGAAGGAGAACATGTGAGCAAGCGTACAGTCTCCATGGAAATGTGTATATTCTAGCATGTTAGGCGTGTGTCAGCCGTGATATGCGCAGATTGTACATGGACCTGAAGGAGAACATGTGAGCAAGCGTACAGTCTCCATGGAAATGTGTATATTCTAGCATGTTAGGCGTGTGTCAGCCGTGATATGCGCAGATTGTACATGGACCTGAAGGAGAACATGTGAGCAAGCGTACAGTCTCCATGGAAATGTGTATATTCTAGCATGTTAGGCGTGTGTCAGCCGTGATATGCGCAGATTGTACATGGACCTGAAGGAGAACATGTGAGCAAGCGTACAGTCTCCATGGAAATGTGTATATTCTAGCATGTTAGGCGTGTGTCAGCCGTGATATGCGCAGATTGTACATGGACCTGAAGGAGAACATGTGAGCAAGCGTACAGTCTCCATGGAAATGTGTATATTCTAGCATGTTAGGCGTGTGTCAGCCGTGATATGCGCAGATTGTACATGGACCTGAAGGAGAACATGTGAGCAAGCGTACAGTCTCCATGGAAATGTGTATATTCTAGCATGTTAGGCGTGTGTCAGCCGTGATATGCGCAGATTGTACATGGACCTGAAGGAGAACATGTGAGCAAGCGTACAGTCTCCATGGAAATGTGTATATTCTAGCATGTTAGGCGTGTGTCAGCCGTGATATGCGCAGATTGTACATGGACCTGAAGGAGAACATGTGAGCAAGCGTACAGTCTCCATGGAAATGTGTATATTCTAGCATGTTAGGCGTGTGTCAGCCGTGATATGCGCAGATTGTACATGGACCTGAAGGAGAACATGTGAGCAAGCGTACAGTCTCCATGGAAATGTGTATATTCTAGCATGTTAGGCGTGTGTCAGCCGTGATATGCGCAGATTGTACATGGACCTGAAGGAGAACATGTGAGCAAGCGTACAGTCTCCATGGAAATGTGTATATTCTAGCATGTTAGGCGTGTGTCAGCCGTGATATGCGCAGATTGTACATGGACCTGAAGGAGAACATGTGAGCAAGCGTACAGTCTCCATGGAAATGTGTATATTCTAGCATGTTAGGCGTGTGTCAGCCGTGATATGCGCAGATTGTACATGGACCTGAAGGAGAACATGTGAGCAAGCGTACAGTCTCCATGGAAATGTGTATATTCTAGCATGTTAGGCGTGTGTCAGCCGTGATATGCGCAGATTGTACATGGACCTGAAGGAGAACATGTGAGCAAGCGTACAGTCTCCATGGAAATGTGTATATTCTAGCATGTTAGGCGTGTGTCAGCCGTGATATGCGCAGATTGTACATGGACCTGAAGGAGAACATGTGAGCAAGCGTACAGTCTCCATGGAAATGTGTATATTCTAGCATGTTAGGCGTGTGTCAGCCGTGATATGCGCAGATTGTACATGGACCTGAAGGAGAACATGTGAGCAAGCGTACAGTCTCCATGGAAATGTGTATATTCTAGCATGTTAGGCGTGTGTCAGCCGTGATATGCGCAGATTGTACATGGACCTGAAGGAGAACATGTGAGCAAGCGTACAGTCTCCATGGAAATGTGTATATTCTAGCATGTTAGGCGTGTGTCAGCCGTGATATGCGCAGATTGTACATGGACCTGAAGGAGCATTCTACGCGCCCGACACTGAAAATTCAGCAATGCAAATTAAATGTGTGTCTGGCATGCCAAATACAATATTCAGTATGTAAATATTAGTGGCGTGATATGTAAATTTCCACAGTCAAGCACATTAGCTATTATTTCACAGCTATTGAACGTCCTCCTTAACCTCATGCAGTTACCTCTGCTCCTCATCCCCTACCTTAAAAAAAAAAAAAAAAATTATTCACTAGATTATACATCCATCCTTTCAATAAAACAAAAAAAGAGTTGTAGATAGTTCATGCTGGCACAAGGAAAAAAAACTGCAGCAAAACCTTCACCAATGCTAGTCACAGAAAAGTGAGCTACCTTTTCACGCATCCTCAGAATATGTATAAATCTCCATCATTAGAAACCCAAATGTTAAGCCTTTGGATTGTGTGTGATCTTTTTGCATCTGGATTTAATAACTAATGCCTTCATTGACACTGAATATAAATGAACAGTGCACCGGTGTCTATACAGTACTTTGCACCCTGTTTTCTTGTGCTCTAAATTCCTTTGTGCACAAGGTACTTAATCAAAACAATGCAGAAAACTATAGACTATAGTAAATAATATTTAAGGGTCCTTTTACTAAGCTGCAGTAAGTGCTGGCATGTGCTTGTCACAACATGAAAGGGTTTACTGTGGGATGCGCTGAAGTGTCCCTCAATAATTCCCAAACTGGTATGCGCTACCGATGTGCTAAACAAAATTTTTTAATAATTTGTGCTTGATGACGGATAGAATGGCATGCACTCCCTCCTTGGTATGCGTATCTGTCTCATGCACATTCATTGCGGATATCCCGAAAACCTGACCTGCCTGTGGCTCTCGAGGACTGGAATTGCCTACCCCTGCTCTATATGAGCTGTTGCAAAAAAAAGCTTTCAAACCAGTGTCTTGCCTTCCCTACAATTCCTAACTATTCTTTTGTTTTTTTTTTTTTTGTAACTCTTTATTTAACCACTGCGTTACAGACACTACAGGTACACCTGCACAGCAAAACCATACAATCATGAATACAGTGTAATTCCTAACTATTCTAATAGATTTTTTTTTAAATGTCATGATCAAGAACATCAAAAGCGGATGACGGATAAAACTGCACAATTAATGATTGATTGGCCTTTTGCTAGTACAGATCAAGCATCAGCCAGCAGTGAGCCCAACAGAAACTCCGCTGAAACCCGTCCTAAAACCAGACTGGATCTCCATCAATGACTCATACATCTTCAAATCCTCCCCTAGTAATAAAAATGAGGATGTTAGCAATAGGTCTATAATAATTAGTCAGAGCACTGGTATCCAAGGAAGAGCTCTTTAAAATTTGCCCTACTTTTTTTTTATTTTTTTTTTAATGGCCTCTGCTCAAGCAATCAGATAACATTGAAAAGAGCCCTTCCTTAAAAGATTAGGGAGCCATCCTTAATAAGCAATTAAGACAGACATACTGTGCCATTCTCCCTACGTATTTGCGGGGGATGCGGGCGGACCATAGGCGCAAATACAGAAAAACTGCAAATAACTTTTTTAATGTTATTCGCGGTTTTTAGAAAAAGCCTTCCGTTTTTATTATTGGAACCGCGAATAACTTTTCTACAGCAATTTCTGGGCAGGCAAGCAAGTAGCGATTTCAGGCCAGGCATGCTGGGAAGAAGCCTTTCTCTCTATGGATGCTGGAAAGCAGCGTTTTTCTCAGTGCACATTGGGAAGCATGGAAGCAGCGAATTTGTGGGAGAAAGCATGGTAGCAGCAATTTTCAGAGTGAATGGTAAGCAATACACCTTTATTGGTACAGTAAAAGGAAAAAGAACTTTAAAGGGGGGCGGAGTCAGCTTCCGAAAAATTGCAAATAAGTGAATCCACAGATACAGAAACTGCGGATACGGAGGGAGAAATGTATAATTCACATTGGGATTTATAAATCTAATCAGCAATGTTAAAAATCATGCTTCATAATCCAACAATGTAGGGAGTGTATGGCGCAGTGGTTAGAGCTGATAGGAATTCTATGAGCGTCGGAGCAGTTGCCACCACTGCCGGCGCTAAAACCCACGCTACGTGTTAGTAAAGAAGAGGGATAGTTAGCCTTCAGTTTCTAAGTGGAGAGCTTTTTTCTAACATAATCTGGGCCTATCTCCTCTAAGACTGAAAGTCTAACGTTGAAACTTTTTTTTTACAGATAGGAGACAAATGGCAATTTGTGCTGTTCCATCAGAACTGGAGAAATGTTCTATCTAAACCTTCACCTTATCCTCAAGCAGAGCGCAGGATTTTGAACTAATTTAGATGCCCTTTTACTAAAACTTCGAACATGCAAGCAGCCATTAGTATGTGTTAAATGCTGTGCTCTTCTATATCTATGAACCAAGTGACAGCACATGCTAAAGTCTGTAAAAGGGCCCTTAGCTATTCCTTTATTTGCTTACTATTTGCCACTTTTTTTTGAAAAATTTCATCTTTTTTGTATTATTTATCTGTTTATTCATTTGAAAATAATATCAAGCATTACACTTGGTTTTTGTTGCTTTTTTTTTTAATCTTTATTACATTTCCAAACTACCATTGTGCAAACAATTTCAATATACATAATATTACACAAAATGCACATTAAATTTATAGACATTGATGCACAATTATTTCTCCCCTGACCCCCCCCCAAATAATCATAAAAAGTACATACCTACAGGAAATCATCCATATATTCCCCAAATGAAATTCCAATGCAAAACCCTCCCCCCCTCCCACCCACCCTGGATGTATATGCTTAAGGGTCAATAAAATAAAAATCAGTTATAATTCCTTACAGAACTTAGTTAATGGTTCCCAAACATCCATAAATTTCTTATACTTGTTAAGGAAATACAAACAGAAAATTTTCACAAAGAAAAATAAATTTCATCTAAAGCATTTTGAAATTCTTATCAGTTTCTTTGACAAGCCCACGTAGAGTTTGCTGATTTAAATTATATTTTAGTTCTTGTTATATTACAGCTCATATCGGCATGGAAATATGTTTGCCAGTTTGTTAAATTATTCCTTGCTTTGGGCATTTGTATAATAAGGCAAGTATGAGTTCTCTGAATAAATAATCTAGTTCAATAGCGGTTGTAACGTTGTGATAAATGGATTGAGGAAGCTGCCTCTTGCATCGAAGCATTATTTGAAATTGTTGAGCATTTAACTTCTGATAGAGTTCTTCCTACCAATTCAGTTTAAAGAGTCAAGATTTTGCCGATGCTTTTCAACAAAAGATTGTAGACATCCATAATCATATCTCTACTTCCAATGCTGTTGTTTCCAGCAATGTATCATCTCACAGGGTGAAATGGGGGCAGTTCTCTAATAACTAGAGAACAAATAAATAGGGATGATTTCTTGACTAAGGCCCAGATTTTCTATACGGTGCCAATTGCATGTCAGTCGCGTGATGGCACCATGTAGAGAATAACAAAAGTAAGAAGACCCAAGTTTCCACAGGAAATGGAGGGGGGGTTGGCTGGGGGGGGGTGCCAGGCATTCAGGGGGTGCAGTGGTTTAGTGCTAGAGGTTTGGGTGGTACCATGATTTGAGGTGGTGTGACAGGGTTCGATGGGGCCCAGCAGCAGGAAGGAGTGGGCATCCCTCCTTCCAACTGTTCTGAGGAAAGGTACAGGGGATGTTGGGGGGGGAGGGGGAGTTGTCGCGGATGTTGGGGAAGGGGTATAGGGCAGGGGTCTCTGTTTAGGGGGCTGGGGGAATTGGTGAGTATGAGGAAGGGAGAGACAAATCTGTTCTCCATGCCAGTTCAGCTGATCCTGGCAGTGGAATCCCTCATCAGCTGAGCCGGAAGGACTCCCCTAAATAGGCTCAACTGACCGGGATTTCCCTGTGATAAGCTAATGGGAAACCTGTTCTTATTTTCCCCTCTTTGGGTGGTGGAAGCAGGTCATGACCACCAGGGAACTAAGGGAAGGGGTGTCATACTTTAAACACTCCAGTGGTCATCTTGTCAGTTTGGTCATCTTTGGGGCACTTAGACCTGTTTTAAATTCGTCTTAAGTCCCAGTGTGTAAGCTCCACCTAGGACATCCTGGGAAAGCTTTGATTATTGCTTCAGGATGTCCAGGTTGAAGGCCACCCGATGCCGCCCATAACACACCTCCCAACACGCCCCTTTGGGCTCTTGACTCGCAGCAGCTTAGAAGTGCTGCTGAATGTGCAGAAAGTTGTTTTTGTGTATTGGCACTTGGACGTCCCTGCTATTAGGACATCCAAGTGCCGACTTGGGCTGGTTTTTGGACGTTTCAAAGTTTTGATTATGAGCCTCACAGTATCAAAAGGCAAAAAAGCAAAAAGATCAACTTAACTTAGTAGTAGTACCGTATTCATCCAAAGCAGTTCCTTTATATTCTTCCTCGCGACTCAATCGATGATTGTAATCCACAAAACCATCCATGTAAAATTTTCTGTATTCAATTTTTCACACATTCCTCATTTCTTGACAAGAGACCTTGTTTTGCCAGTAGCTGCGTCAGGAGAGGAATTACTACCACCTGGCTAGGCACCTAATGAGTTAGAAGCCATTTACAGAATCTGGCCTTCAGAGTCCTACTAAAAATTGTCTCTCCCTTTTCAAAAGATTCAGTTTTCAAATTGATATTCATTTATTTGCAACAGAACCCCAATACATCACAATAAGAAAACAGACCTACCTACACAAACGAGCAAAGGTGATATTTTTTTTCAAATTCATACAACAAAAATGAGGACATAATCTATATAATTATAAAGTGAGAGATAACCAACTTCAAGAGAAAAAAAATATATATAAAGCAAGGTTAGATGAGCAACCATCTAGGATTCAGAATTTAATTTATTCATGCATGTCCAGGAGGAAACTGCAGCCAACTGGGAAACCAGGGGCTTTACAGAAAACTTCCACAATGGCTTTCAAGAAACTAGAATTAATGGGCTTGTTTAAAAGTCACTTCACGAGCCACACACAAAGTAAAAACCATTGGGTGTATCGGGAAATTCTATAACAAAGGTGTCTAAATGATTTTTTTGTTTGTTTGGGGAGGGGTTTATTCCTGTCTTTTCTTTGTGCTTGCTTACCCTGCAGTGTTAAAGAAATGGCTTGTTAGGAAGAGGCCAATAGCTCAAAATGTTTTGCTTTCCTTTGCTGCTCACCTAGTAAATGCAGCACTGAAACATTCAAACAGAAAATGTTTGTGTGGTGTTTTGTTTTTTTTTAATGTGTCATAGTATCTACTTAGCTGTAAGTAGTTTTTACTTAGCAATGCATCACAGTAATTCTAGCTCACGTTATTTAACATAGCTTTATACCTGTATAGTATCATAATTTAGCACTGAGCTTAGCCTGGTCACTTAGCTGAAAGTTTGGGGTCTCAGTGTTCTAAACTTACCGTGTCTTTAACGATCGATGTTAAACCAGTTCTAACTGGTTTAGCGTTGAAGCATTTTAGCTTCTGATAACATGTATAGCTCTACGCAGTCTTTTCCGTGCTTCGTAGCATCCTCCGATAATACTATGTACATATAGTACAATGAGGTCATTAATATTAAAATGAGCGCACTGGCTGATGTCCAGACATTGCCTGGTGATGTATGAAATGAAGCGCTGACCTTTAACTCCCCAAAATTACTGGCAGGTCTGGAGGTGCCAGTAGCATTGAACCGCGTGTGTTAAAAGAGCGTCTCAGGCACATGCGTTAAAGATACATCTCGTGTGCGGGCGTCAGCCGTGTACACTGGCAGGTCTGGGCTGCCGATTGCATGAGAGATGAAGATACATTCATCATACTTGACATGGGGCGGGTGCCATATACGCATGTGCTAAAAGCATATCACGTGTGTGTGTCTTAAAGGCACGTTCATTAAAAGCATATGCCGCCAGATCTGGGGCTGCCGATTGCATGAGGTGGAATTTCCCCCAAAAATGTGGGGGGCAGCATTTATGTCCCACAGAAGCATGGTTTGCTGGTAGACCTCTGCCCCTCCCTTTCACCTATGGTATCGACAGATACTTATGACGCGCACCCCCTGATGTGCTACAATAAGGCACGCCTACGATTGATGCTTATGCATGCCTATGACATAGCATTTCCTGACTTATGGGCGCATTTATTCCTCTTTCCGTGGACTGTTCTGCGCATGTGTCAGTTGCTTTCTCCAACGACAGATCTGATGGGATTTTTGTGGACCTCTGCGGAGGTTATTTGCATGTGTTTTTGGCAGCATCGCTCGTCATTTTTGAAATCGTAAAATTTACCGGCATTACAACAACCTGCTTATTTTGTCTTATTTTGGTCACACTGTCAGAAGAGAAAGATCATTGGAGAAGGGCATCATGTTTGGGAAGGTCAAAGGAACCAGGCGAAGAGGTTGACCTGTAATCAGATGGCTGGACAAGTTGAAAACAACCATGGGGATGACGCTGGAGGAGCTTATCGGACTAGCACAAAACCAATTTTTTTTATATTTCTAATTCATCAAGTCACTAGGATTTGAACACAAGTCGATGGCACCTAACACATAACATCAGCCACTAGGATTTTAACGGTAAGTTTAGAACATCAGTGCCTGGGTAACTATTAAAATAGAATGGAATGAACTATAGTACCATGTCATGTCATGTCGAGGTGTCGTGTCGTGTCGAGGTGGAAAACGATATATTCTTTCCCAAGGGTCCCTCGGTCACAAGGGGGCACCCGCTCAAACTCAGAGGAGGGAAATTTAATGGTGACACCAGGAAGTATTTCTTCACAGAAAGGGTGGTAGATCACTGGAACAAACTTCCGGTGCAGGTGATCAAGGCCACCAGCGTGCTCGACTTTAAGAATAAATGGGACATCCACGTGGGATCCCTACGAGGGTGGAGTTAAGGAACTAGGTCATTAGCACTCAGACTTAATGGGGTGGGTCAATAGAGTGGGCAGACTTGATGGGCTGTAGCCCTTTTCTGCCGTCATCTTTCTATGTTTCTATGTTTCATATAGTGTGTTTGGCAGCAGGTTATATTTAAATGTATATCAACATTTAAACAGACAATTCTATGACCAGTAGACTTTGTAAATGTTTCATAGCATTGTCTTACCAGCCATTAAGAAAAGTGAACTGGAGGACAATTTTAAGCATTGAATATGGTTATGGAGCCAAGAATGTAGGAATGCAGGAACATGAATAATGTGAACAACATGGATATTCACCGCACTATCATCTGATTTTTTTTTTTTTTTCTTCAGATAAGTGACTTTATTTCAATAGCATTGTGGTGGAGGGGAATGTGTAAAGTGTGATGATGTTTCCTAGTATTTCTTGCCTCCGTGTTGGAGAATTTTATGGCACTGAGCACTTCTTTCACTAAGGGCTCCTTTTACGAAGGCGCGTTAGGGCCCCTAACTCACGCTAAAATGCTGCGCGCTTCCGCCTCCTCTTGAGCAGGTGGTAGTTTTTCGGCTAGCGTGCGCTAATCCGGTGCATGCGCTAAAAACGCTAGCGTACCTTCATAAAAGGAGCCCTAAATACTTGTTAGTGTCTTGGCACTTAAGTGGGTGATATTCACAACCATATTTCTTGTTTTAGCTAACTGGTGAAGTCCTGTAATTTTAGCAAATATTGTAGTCACAGGAACTGATAATTATTATTTTGTGTCCCCTTTAAAGAATAGATGCTGAAGATTTTAATACAGCTCATCTGTAACATGTCCTGCTACCATTTCTGTACTTTCTGCTTTTGTTATGTTTGAACTTTTTTCTTTTGATTAAAATTCCTAAACTATTTGAACTCTGGAAAAAAAAAAAAAGAAATATTGTTACCAGCTTCTGACACAGAACTGCGTCCAGCCACTACCTGAAAATAATAACACCTTATTATAGGTACATTTGGATAAGAAATCTAGTAGACTGTGCTGCTTCCTATCAATTTAGGATTAATTTCAGAAGGTGAGGCTGTTCTGCACTCACTGAATTCAGAAAGTGGAAGAATTTGATTGTTAGTGCGACCTATGGGTTTTCTGAAATCAAAGTAAATTGTTTGAGGTGAAGTTATTCCTAGCAGTTCACGTTCCTAGTTTTGTCTGCTTTAGGATCAACAGACTTTATTCTCCCCTGGCCACGCCCCCAAACCCACCCACTTCTGACCAAGTCATGTGCTCCAGTCCTGCCCCCCTCAACCTGTTCTCTTGCTCGGAGCCACGTCAGGAGGGCGTCTGCGCATGTGCAGGTATTACCGCAATAATGTCACATGCATGCGCGGGATGTCACGGCATTGCATCCGCGCACGTACAAATGCCCTCCCGCCGCAGCTTCAAAACCCGGACAAAGGGCTACACATCCTTAGTAAATACAAACTTCCTGGTTGTATTTACCAGTAGTTCTAAACTCTAGTATCAAAGATATGTATTCCCACAATAATCAGTGATCCACAAATGTGAAGGACTAGAGTTATTTTTTAGAAAGTACAATATGCATGTTTTTCTTCTGAAACATAGAAACATAGAAATAGAAGGCAGATAAGGGCCACGGCCCATCTAATCTGCCCACCCCAATGACCCTCCCCTACCTATCTCTGTGAATAGATCCCACGTGTCTATCCCATTTGGCCTTAAAATCAGGCTCTTTTTATGCATCTAGAGCAGTTGTATGCCACACACATCCCTGAATTCTGAACTTAAATGTGTGATCTAATTCATTTCTTACAAAGAAGGGCATGCTGTGGGAAAAAAGTATACCCCCAGTTGAATTCTGCAATACTGCACAATGCAGAATTTGAACAGAATTCCCCAGGGACACATAATTACCCTAGGTCTGCACAGAAGTTTGGTATCGGGTTGGCACGCCCTCTTTTTGTACCCAGCATTGCTTCAGTTTCCCTGTCTCTATGCTCAGTCAGTTACAGTTAATTTATTTGATAAACCGCATTTCTTAACAATTGTAGTCAAATCAAGGTGGTTAACAAAGTTAAAAACAATGGGTACAAAATGGGTACAAAACAATGGGTACAAAACAATGGGTACAAAAAAAACAACAAACAAACAGGGGAAAGATTGATACTGTAAACAAACTGGGACAAAAGGATATTCAGGGAAGGGATGAGTTACAATATTTATAAGGGAAAAGGAAAATTAATAAAACAAAAGAAAAACACAAGAGGTTAAGGGGATAAAGTTTTTTTGTTTTATTCTGGAATAAGAAGCGTCTGTATGGATTCACAGTCAAAAGCCTTTCTGAAATAATAAGCCTTCAGCTGTGATTTGAAGACTTTAAGATATTTTTCCAATGCACGGGAAGGGGCCTACGGCCCTGATTGGCTGAGGCATCTCGCGCTCCTCCCTTGGGAGAAGCCTGTAGCTCCTCAACCAATCAGGGCCTTATGTCCTTCCCCATGCATCAGATGATGCACCTGGGCGTGGCCTAAGGCCAGTATTGCAAAGCGGCCTGACAAAGAAGAAGGAGCAGAAGGACTTTGCACTTCCTCCTGCTCCCGAAGATTACACGGAGGCCTAAGGAGCAGAGGGACCAGGCACCCCTCCTGCTCCCAATGATTTTTCAAGGTACGGGGAGGGGGAGGGAGGTGGGTCCGGGCCAGTGGGGGAAAAAGAGATGGCAGGAAGGAGTGGGAATCCTCCTGCCATAAATTTAAAAGTGGGGTCAAATTTTTTCATTCGAGTAGGGAGAGGGGAAGGGGCACTTGTCGGGAGAAGGGGGGTTAATTTATTTTTAATCGGGCTGATATTTTGCATGTGTAAAACACGCAAAATATCTGCCCGATTAAAAATAAATTTTAAAAGCCGGCAGAAGCCCTGACAGCAGTGACAGGAGGCTGCTTCTCCTGTCACTACTGTCAGGGCTCTAGCGATCCGTGCAGTCGATTGGAGGGCGTGCCTCCGATTGCCACCATTTGCATGCAGATGGTTGGTGAATCAGTCGGCCTGCCTCCAATCACACACGAATCGCACACGGATCAGAGGATTAGTGAATCTAGCCCAAAGTGGTAATGAGTTCCAGAGGCTCAGGTTCTCTGAGTTCTCAGAACATGCAGCAGCCAATCTGCCATTGGCCTCGAATGGAGCAGGAGGGCAGGAAGATCGCTCCTGCTCTGTGCACTGGCTGGCTACCACAAATCTGAAAGGTACGTGGGGGAGGTTGGAGGGAGGTGTGGTTGTCATTTTCGGCAAGCACAGGAGGCAGAAGCGATTTCTCCTGTACCACCCACCGTGAGGCCGTTGAGTCAGAGAGTGCGTGAGGGAGATGTAGGGGATGCATGGGTTTGTTTGTTTTTTAATTCAGCTGGGACAGGGGATCCATCATATCCCGGCCCAACGCAGGTCTACTGGATCCCGTGGCAGGCCCAGTGGAGGCCTGCAAGGCACCAGGAGGGAGGGAGATGGTACAAGGCAGTGAGGGAGGAGGGACAGGGTGCAGAACCTGGCAAGGTGTGATGGGGCTAGGTGCAGAGCCTGGCAAGGAGTGAGTGGGGCTGGGTTCAGATCCTGGCAGGGCAGGGCACTTGAATGTTAAGCCCCCATCTTATATTCGAGTCAACCATTTTTCCACCTTATGGGGGAGAAATGGGGGTCTCGATTTACATTTGGATTGACTTATATTCAAGTATACTGTAATTGTTTTGTGTTCTGTCAAAAAATTGTCAATTATTTCATATTCTGACCTTTTCCAAATGCATTCTGAAGCCACCTGCATCCCTGATAACTAATGGCATTTGAAATGGTTTTGCAGTAGCAATGCTGGTATTCTAGCCTCTGACCAGCATGCTACAGGAACTTCTGATCTCTGTTTCTGTGTTGTGTTGCACACTTTATACATATATACATTTTTGCCATAGAGAACTACTATCTTTGACTTTAGTTACTTCCATTATGCACCGCTGTCACCAAAAGATTGACATTGGGGGCGTGATCAATTCCAGACTGTTGTACTCATCTCTCAACTGTGGCAACATTAAAGAAGTACATGTCACACACTTTCAAATGTATATGTTAGATTTCCAGTGTTGACTTATTTTTGAGAGAAAAAAAATAGTTGCCATGACTTATGAATCAACTCACGTATGAGGGGGAGCTGAAAAGTTCTCAGCCCAATTAAGAAGAGAATGATGTGGATATGGTTCAATCAATGATCTGAAACAATGTCAAAACAGAATTTTATTTCTGCAAATTGGCACTTGAAGTAAGATAACACTCTTTTCAGGTACAGTGGCAAAATAACACTCAGAATTTAGGAAGTTGATTGGTTGGGCTGAGAACTTTTCATCACTCCCCCTCATCGGTAAACTGGATTAGCCTACTCCAAGAGCATATTTTAGGTTTATAATTTGGATCATACCTACCCTTGTTTGAATCCTGTGGATTGGACTTCTAAACACAATTTTCTTCTGGGGAAAAAAAACCAACCTTATTTCTTAGATCCATAGTTCATACAGGGACTTGGATTTATTGCTTAGTCATGTGCTTTCCAATAGATTGTTCAAAGAAAAAGTGACCAAAATGATAAAGGGGATGGAACTCGTCTCACATGAGAAAAGACTAAAGAGGTTAGGGCTTTTCAACTTGAAAAGGAGAAGGATGAGAGGAGATATGATTGCAATCCATAAAATCCTGAGTGGTGTACAACTGATAAAAGTTAATTGATTTTTGTACTCCATCAAAAATTACAAAGACTAGAGGACACTAGAGGAAATACTTTTAAAACATATAGGAGGAAATATTTTTGCACTCAAGGAATAGGTTAGCTCTGGAACTCATTGCCAGAGGATGTGGTAACAGAAGTTAACATAACTGGGTTTAACTTAAGGCATCGTTTATAGAATCCGGGCCTTCTTATCTAACATCCTGGAAGTAGGTAGTGACATCTAATTCCAAGTCCTTTTCCTAAACTCAATTATCTCCATTTTAGTTAGAACATACTGTATAAATTGGAACTGAAGCATCCAAGTTGAGACATGTGAAATTCTAGTAGCATTTTAGAAAAGGATCAGCCACTATAGAACCTTTTCTAAAATACATACAGGAATTTATGTATGGCAGGAGTAACTATTTTGCAATTGTCAATAGAGGCAACAAACATGTCTAAATGTCAATGCTTACACATGTAAATACATGAATGAGAGACCTTGGGGTGATAGTGTCTGAGGATCTGAAGTCAACAAAACACTGTGACAAGGGGGTAGCTGTAGCCAGATAGATGCTAGGCTGAATAGAGAAGTGTAACCAGCAGAAGGAATGAAGTGTTGATGCTCCTGTACAAGTCATTGGTGAGGCTCCACTTGGAGTATTGTATTTAGTTTTGGAGGTCGTATCTGGCTAAGGATGTAAAAAGACTTGATGCGGTCCAGAGGAAGGTGTGCCAAAAGATATACAAGAGACTGGAAGACCTGGATACTTGTACTCTAGAGCAGGCATGTCCAACAGGTAGATCACCAGCCCCACTTGGCTCCATCTCTCCAGCAGCTCATCCCATTGCTAGGAGAGAGCTCGTGCCGGCAGGTCATCTGCCGAGGGCTTGCCGCCACTGCTGATCCTTTGTCTTTTTTCCCTGACTGTGAGAATTTTGCCTGCGGGTGTATAGGGGGCGCTTGGTGTTTTCATGCCAATAATTTATGGATACCCCAGGAGGCTGCCACCTGTGCCCCGCGATGATAAGCCACAGGCCCGGCATCATACCTGGTCTCCTGCCTCTCAGAATCACCCATTCCTGCCCCTGCCCCAACACCCCTTAGAAATATGTTATATACCGGGTGATATCCATTTGCCCAGGCTTTACCTGAATACACTTACTGTATTAGTTATATCATGTGCTGGTCATTGTTCGCTTTATAGTTCGCTTTCATTACAAGTTTTTGGGCAGACACAACAAAGTGTTAAGAATTTGGTGATTTTGGTGGGCTTTTCCAATTTTGTTCTTACTTGCCTATGCCTTGCCTTTGAATTGGTTCAAACCACTGTGACTTTTGCTTGCCTCTACAATTTTATTTTGCCTAGCCTTTGCGTCGATTCTACACTGCAATTTTATTTCCCCTTGCTTTTGTGTTGATTCTACACTGTGTGTAGAATTTATTAAATTGCGTCTGGTGGTATTTGAACTTGTTTGGTGGTATTTGATTTTATCTGGTTTGCTGGACAGGTGTTTGAGTTTTTTTGATGATTGGTGGTATTTGATTATTGGTGCTAGTATGATGTATTCTTATTTCTACTTTTAGAACTGCATGTGTGGTTTTGGCAACTCCAGTCCATGCATTGCACATCATCCAGAGGTCTTCAGTTCCTGTTGATCTTTAATACTTTGGGACAATGACAGTTTTGTACCAGATTCAGCCAGTGTTTATACTAACTTAGCAGATTTGGCCTTCTTACATCCAGCCACCCCAGTATAAAGAAGATGAATGTTCCAAAGATGAGCAAAATCTACCACTTTAATGATGAATGGGAAATAGACTACTTCTTCATTATGGTGAAAGACAAGTGTTGTTGTCTAATTTGTAACGCCCCAGTATCCTTGCCCAAAATGGGTAATCTGGAAAGTCATTATAAGGCTCTGCATAGCAATAAGTTTGCTGAATTTCCACCCAAAATTGAAATTCGTAAACTAAAGCTCAAAGAACTTAAATTGAAATTGGCTACTTAGCAACAATTGATGGCGAAGCCAAGGTCACATTAGGTCAATGCAACCATAGCATCCTTCAAGGTCAGCAACCTGATCGCAAAGAAATGCAAACCTTTCACTGAAGGGGAATTTGAAAAAGATTGTTTCTTGAAGCAGCTGACAATCTTTTTGGAGGATTTAAAAATAAGAATGAGATCATAGCTGCTATTCAAGATGTTCAAGTGTCAAGAAACACCGTCGTGCAGCGAATAGAAAAGATGTGTGGAGACACAACTGAACAATTGTTGGAGGATGTTTCAAATTGTGTTGCTTTCTCACTCCAACTGGATGAATCTACAGACATAAGAGACAGCCCAGTTACTAGTCTTTATCCGGATGGTTTTTGAAGACTTCAGTGTTAAAGAAGAACTACTTGGAATGATTTATTTAAAAGGGAGAACTACCAGTTAGGAAATATTCAGTTCTTTCCATTCTTTTGTGACGAAGTGTAATCTTCCATTGTTTCCATCACTACTGATGGAGCAAGAGCAATGGCAGGTGAGTTAAGGGTTTCATAGCCCTCTGTAGACAGCATGACGACTTCCCAGATTTCCTTTCTTACCACTGCATCATTCACAAGCAAGTTTTGGCAAGCAAGAGACTCAATACAAAGACTGTCATGGACATTACTTTCAAAATTGTAAATTCAGTTCATGGAAGATCACTTCAAAGACAGCTTTTCAATCTTACTCTTGATGAAGGGGCAGTGGAAATCATTTTGTACACAGATGTAAGGTGGCTATGTAGGCACAAATTTCTGCAAATATTTCATGATCTGCTGAATGAAATAAGAAGTTTTATGAAGGAGAGGGGAGATAACCAAGCAGAGTTGGAATATGAGGAGTGGTTATGTGAACTGGCATTTCTCACTGACTTTACAAGTGAACTACGTGATATGAACCTTGAACTACAAGGTAAAAACAAATACATTGGCGAGATGATGAGTACAGTTTCATCCTACAAGAGCAAATTTGAGCTAGTGATGACTGACCTTGCAAACAACACTTTTGATCATTTTCCTAATACGCAGGACCATCTGGGATACTATCCAAATTTTGTTTTTCAGGATGAGAAGTATGTGACAGAAATCTGTTCTGTTATCCAGGAATTCAAAAATAGATTCTATGACTTCCAAAAAATTGGAACAGTTGTGGAGTACTTGTCATACCCATTGAAAGTAGATGTGGACATTAAAGAAACTGCAGCTGCTCTCAGTAAAAATTACTCATTGAACAAGCCATCTCTTGAAAATGAAATATTAACCTTTAAAAATGACATTTTTCTCAAGATCTGTGCTGAGCAAGAATCATTTTGGAAGCTAGTGCCTAGAGACAAATTTCCCAACTTGAGAAGATGCATTGAAGCTGTACACTCCTGTTTCGGTTCAACTTATTAGTGTGAATCAGCGTTTTCCTATCTGAATATGATAAAGAGTACACAACATTCCAACATGACAGATGAACATTTCCAGGATTCCCTGAGACTGGCCCTCATGCAATAATCACCCAACTTCAAAAAGCTGATGGATGAAATGCAGGCTCAGACGTCTCACTAATGAGCAAGAGCGAAATATTAAAGATGGTGCAAGATCAGCCTGGATCAACACTCAACCTAAATTTAACAAATTACTCAATACAAGTTAAAGAAAGTTATTACTCAATAAAACTTTAAGAAAAAATGTACTTTCCATTTCCCCTCACAGTTCTTACTGGATCTTCATCTCTCTGTTTTGTTTTACTTAATTTGCTTAACAACCAATCACATCCAAGTAAATGACAGAAGGTTCATTAAAAATGGGGGGGGGAGGAATCCTCCAACTTTATTGGGTTAAAATTTAATTTGAAACTAATTTGAAACTTAATTTTCATGGTGGTAGATCACCGGCACTTTTGGCCGGAAAAAGTAGTTGGACATGCCTGCTCTAGAGAAAAAGATGGATAGGGGTGATATGATAGAGATGTTTAAATACTTGCAAGGTATTAATTCAGAAACAAATCTTTTCCAGAGAAGGGAACATAGTAAAACTAGAGGGCATGAATTGAGGTTGTGTATGGTAGACTTAGGACTAATATTAGGAAAATCTTTTTCACGGAGACGGTAGTTGAGGCCTGGCATGCCTTCCCGAGGAAGGTGGTAATGGAATTCAAAAAGCATGGGTTGAACACAAAGGATCTCTAATTAGAAAATGAATAGTATAAAATGAAGAATCTAGGCCGGTGCTGGGCAGACTTGCATGGTATTTGACCCCTGTACAGCAATTCAGTTTAGGATGGGCTGGGGATGACTTTGACGGAAACTCCAATAATTTGGAGTGCTGGGCAAACTTTTACAGTCTGTATCCTGCAAATGACAAGATGGTTTGGATTAACTGGAGTGAGCTTTGACGGCAACTCCAGTAGTTGGAAGTTACAGACAGTACAAGGCAGATTTTATGGTCTATGTCCCAGAAATATTTTTTTTTAAATACAACTTATTCATGAATTTATAATGTTTGTGACTATTAAGCAGACTGGATGAACCATTTAGGTCTTTATCTGCTGTCATTTACTATGTTACTATGTTAAATTGTTATTTCAGAATCTAGATATGCAAGTGCCAATACATTGCCTTGGCTGTGTGAAATTTGGAAACCTATACATCTAAATTCTTCGTATTAAGTATAGAGCTCTCTATCATTGGGCACAACAAATTTAAGGATGCTAGGGTTAGCGCTCAAGAAAAGGATCTGGGTGTTATTGTAGACAATGCTAGGAATTATTTAAAAAAGGCATGGTTAACAAGACTAAGAATGTTATAATACCTCTGTATCGCACCATGGTGTGACCTCACCTGGAGTATTGCATTCAATTCTGGTCTCCTTATCTCAAGAAAGTTATAGCGGCACTAGAAAAGGTTCAAAGAAGAGAGACCAAGATGATAAAGGGGTTGAAACTCCTCTTGTAAAAGGAAAGACTAAAAAGGTTAGGGCTCCTCAGCTTGGAAAAGAGACAGCTGAGGGGAGATAAGATTGAAGTCTACAAAATCCTGAGTGGAGTAGAACAGGTACAAGTGGATTGATTTTTTACTTTGTCAAAAATGACAAAGACTAGGGGACACTCGATGAAGTTACAGGGAAATACTTTTAAAACCAATAGGAGGAAAAAATTTTCACTCAAAGAATAGTTAAGCTCTGGAACACATTGCCAGAGGTTGTGGTAAGAGCGGATAGCATAGATGGTTTTAAGAAAGGTTTGGACAAATTTCTGGAGGAAAAGTCCATAGTCTGTTATTAAGACATGGGGGAAGCCTCTGCTTACCCTGGATCGGTAGCATGGAATGTTGCTACTCTTTGGTTTTTTGCCAGGTACTAATGACCTGGCTTGGCCCCAGTGAGAATGGGCTACTGGGCTTGATGGACTTTTCATCTGACCCAGTACGGCTATTCTTATGTTCTTATGATTAAGGGTTGATATCCTTTAAACCCTCCTGCACAGCATTGCCCAAAATGAGCACTTTGAAAAGACTTACACATACCTGGGAGCAGCTATAAATTCCGACACTGATCACAGTAATCCCAGATGTATATTCACCTTCTGAAATGGGGAATAGACATCTATTTATACCCCTGCCTTACTCCCACCCAAGCCATGCCTCCTTGCCATATGCACGCATTGCCATATGCACGCATTGCAAATTTACACATGTAAATCCCAGCTTTCTAAAATACAATACAATTTTTGTATTCCGCATGATACATCACAATTCAATGCGAATAACATCATACAAGGAACTGGAATAACTAGGACAAGTATAAATTTTTAAACAAATTAAATAAAAAGATTAGAGCCCACATTAGATCTCTTACAGTAAATAATCCTTAAACATACAAAGCGGATTTAACCAACTTTTATAAGCTGCGACAACTGCTTGGTATGAAGATGATGTAAAACATTTTTGTATATTTAACCTCTTCAACAGATGAATAGTTTAACTTCATATGATTTTTAAGATCATAATTAAATATTCTAATAGATGGCAAAAGTAAATCTATCAAATATTGAGGTGCCAATCTGTAATAAATTTTAAACGCCAATATACCTATTTTAAAACTAATTCTAGCTTCCACAGGTAATCAATGGAGGAAGACCATCAATGGTGTTATATGATTGTATCTCTGTGAAGTAAAGATAAGTCTGACCACAGCGTTCTGAATGACCTGGAGCCTCTATTTACATGATTAAATTATGAATAGAGCTAAAATTAAGGCCAATATCTAATGCCCCATCAATTTATTTGAAGGCTATATTGCTCTTGTGGGAATCCTTTAGCAGGGAAACTAGATCAGGCAGTAGTACAGTAGCGTAGTAAGGGGAGGGATCGCTCCGAGCGCCGTCATGGTGGGGGAACTGGCACCTCTCCACCTCCCATGTCACACTCATTCTCACGCCCTCCCTTTCCCGCCCCCCTTCCCGTACCGCTAAAATCTTCAGCTTCTTTAGCCTGCTGTCACGCCAGCCTGGCTCCTTCTGAAATCACTTCCAGGTCATGGGACCAGGAAGTGACATCAGTGGGAAAGTCAATCTCAGCGCGAGCAGCAGGCCGGAGAAACTGCTCGCACTGTAAAAGATTTAAAGAGGTATGGGGGTGGTAAGGGAGGGTGCGAGTGTGGCATGGGGGTATGGAAAAAGTGGAGCAGAGAGGAGGGGAGCGCCACCGCTCCAGGTGCCTCCTACCCTCGTTACGCCACTGCAGTAGCTGTGAAACTTTAGCCATGCAGATGAAAAGATTGTTTGGGTTTGGGAATTCCAGTCTTTCAGTGCCAGATATCAAACCAAATATCCTTTCACATTAAACGAATTCCCAACTTCTCAAATTTGTGCCAAAAGTAACTGAGGCTCAGAAGGAGAATGCTAAGGCAAACATATATTTAACTATTGATGTGTGAGCAAGTAGAATGAAGTGAAATGAAGATTACATGGCACTGAGATCCAAAATGAATGTACATGGGTCTACTCTGTCATCTTTCTCATTATCATCATCCTCTCCCAGTAGCTATGGAGCATTAAGATCTTCCAGGTTTGTCAGAATCAATCTGAGCTTGGTATTTCTGCTATTGGAAAAAAAATAAAATAACCATGCAAATGCCATCCTGTGGAAACCAGAGATAAAACACAAAGGCATGACTAACCACTTCTAACCTTTCCCCGTGATTTATCTTGTCTGACAATACAGCAAAAATTCACTACATTTGCCAACTGGAAACCTGTGAGTGCATCCATTCTTTTGTACACACACTTAACCTAGCTGTCATTTTTTTTGTCTGAAAACTGAAAGAAGTGTCCAGGAAATGTGGATTGCTGCCTATACAATCCGTGGGGATTTTCGACACTCTGCCAATGCAAACCAAAAGAGTGTGATAACTGCAGAAACAGAGTACCGGTAATCTGCTGCAATAGCAAATGAAGCAGAAAGTTGTCACCAGGTGCCGTTCTACCTTCACTCCATAACAGAGATCTTCATAGTGGCCAAAAAGCAAGGATTAGACCCAATTTGATTGAGGGAGACAGGGGAAGCTGATGTCCGGCCTGTGCTGGCTCCACAGGCCTTCTTTAAAGTGTTCAGCTTTTCCTTCCTTTTCAAAATTGAATACCGATACAGGAAGGTAGAGGGGTTTAATACCTCAAATTAGCCTCCAAAGATATATAGGATGCTGGAGTCAGAATCCTTTAGCCTGGCAGAAATGTTAGATTCCAAGTTTAATGCAGACATATATACATCATCCTTCTTTATATCAGGAGTAGACTAACAAGTAGAGGGCATCTTTATAGGAAGGATCTTTTCAGAACTGTGGTAACTAAACATACTAGTCTGTTGCTGAGGCTTTCGTTTCTTTTAGTAGATGAGCCAAAGATGATATACTTAAACTTGTAACCATGTATTTGTAACTACGACCTAACTGTGGGGCCTTTTACTAAGGCGCGCTAACTGATTTAGCGTGCGCTATATCAATTAGCACACGCTAGATCGGTTAGCACGCCTTAGTAAAAGGACCCCTGTATTAGTAACTGTACAGATCTACCTGTACGCTTCTCCCTCTGTATTCACTGTTTCATCAATCGCGGTTTCGATTATTCATGATTTTTAGCTTGCTGACTCCTCCCCCCCCCCCCCAATTACGTCAGCTTGCATAGAGAAATTGCTGATTCCAAGCGTTTACAGAAAAAAATTGCTGATTTCCAGCACTTTCTTCACTGTTTTGCCTTTCCTTCAGGAACAGGCCAGGTCCCCCACCATGTTATTCGCGGTTTCACCATATTCACGATGGTGTTTAATAGAAAACAGCAAATAACATATGAAAAAGATATTTGCAGGTCCCCTATCACAGCGAATACGGAGGGAGAAGTGTACTAGCAACTCTATTGAATGTCCATGTCAAATTGTCTATTATAACTTCCTGGGTAGGGTTACCAGATTTCCTCTATGAAAAAAAGGAGAATACCTGCCCTATTCCATTCTGCCCCCCCCCCCAGCCCTGTGTCTGCAGGGCCTCTGTGCATGTGTGGACATTGACACAATGATGTCATGTGCATGCATATGACATCATCACAGTGATATCCACACCTGCACAGATACCCTCCAAACGCGACCCCCAAGTGTAGGGCCTTCCAAATCCTGGACAAAACTGCCGAGTTTTGGAAATCCCTTAGAGCACCTGGACAGTCCTCTAAAAGGAGGACATGTCCGGGTTTTCCCAGACATCTGGTAACCTTATTCCTGGGCAACTGACCCAACCTCTTGTAATATAATCTGACCTTGAAATGAATAGAATAGAAAACATGATTAACATAGCATAATATAACATAACATCTAAAAATAGTATTCTATTGCTGAGGCTTTCTTTTCGCTATCTTAGTAGTTTACAACCGTTTCAGATATAAAGGAGCTCTCGGGTGGTGATCCCACTCAGAATAAAGTAACCCTGCCTCAACTAATCTCCCTCAGTGTCCACCCCCAGCCTCAATCATCCACCTTCAGAGCCTTCCCTGGCTCCAGTAATTCCTACTTACCTTCCATCTACCTGTCATGTCTCCATCCTCAATAGGCTTTTCTATCTTCCTGTTCACTGTCTCTGTTTATCATTCCCCCTCATATGCTCCTTTTGTGTACTGCTTATTAGTGATTTGAGCCACACTGTGCCTGAACTCTTATGCTGTTTTTATAAATCTTGTAAGAGCAATGCATGTGTTCAGGCACTACGTGATTTCAGTGCTCTTAAACTGGTGCAATACCGGACAGGAAGAACCCATGGAGGAAGCTTGGGAAATCCTTTGGCTCCATGGAGCCCAGTTGGAAAATTCTTCTCTTCCTATAACTACTACAACAAAGTTTACTTCATGTCTATAGAAACTGCAATCTTCTGGTCCCAGACATCCTAGAACTGACAGATTTACCCCCCTTTTCACAAAACCGTGCTAGTGTTGTTAGTGCTGGTCACAGCAGTAACAGCTCCGACGCGATAGAATTCCTATGAGCGTTGGAGCTGTTACTGCCGCGACCAGCGCTAAAAATGCAAGCGTAGTTATGTAAAAGGAGGGTTAATGAACGTATATAATTCCATACGTAATAACTAGCACTCAATGTGAGTCACAAGCTAAAACTATACAGACAGGTTTTTTTTTTATCAATAAATTACAAAACAATATTATTTTGAGCCTGATCCTAGTGAAGACTGAACCAGTGTTTTTCAATCTGGCAGTTTTCATCCTTTCAGCTTCTAGCTCACACATAAACAGCCTTTCTGTCCTTCACAACTTCCTGGGAGCTTTTCCATTTTATATATCTTCCTTCTCCCGGCTCAGCCCATACATCACACTGACAGCCCTCAACTTGAGGCCACAAACTCTGGCTTCCTCAAACCTAAAACTGGCTGTCTAAAAGCCACCACTGAGCAACTCTGTTCCCCCTTCACAGGCGTTGCACACGCTGCCCGAGGGCTTAGGCAGCATTTTCACAAGCCTGGACAACAGAAGCTGGCTTCAGAAATCAAATCTAGGTCTAGACCATTTGTCACAGAGTCGCTGGGCCACAGTCAGGACCCCTCTTTACAGGATTCTAAAGGGATCCCTTTCTCTTCTCGTGCCCCTGGCTGAAGACTCTTACTTCAATATTTGGGCTGAACAGAAGTTGAGAGGGGTTATAACAAGGGGAAAAATAACAGGTGGTGTAGCATGCATAGCCTAGTAGACACTAATTCACAGTGAAAGAGTGAATACAAAAAATGTCAGGAAAAAATATATACTGCATACTTTTATTAGTATGGAATGGAGGAGTGGCCTAATGGTTAGCTTTGGTTCCACTAGAGAATAGGTTCCTACCGCATGCCTGTATGACAACTTCAGATTTATGGCCAGTCCGAGTAGAGCAGTAAAACCCAGTTGCCTCAATCTGTCCTATTTGTTCTGGAGCTATATGGTAACCCTATGCTTTCTGCTCTACTCGGACTGGCCATAATATCTGAAGTTGTCATACAGGATGTGGGGAGTGGGGAGTGTGTGGTGCAGTGGTTACAGCTATGGTCTCAGCACACTGAGATTGTGGGTTCAAATCCCACACTATTCCTTTTTTACTAGTCTATAACCTGGTACCCAGGCCCAGAATACCTACAGTCTGTGGCTGGCCAGGTCAAAACATAAACTCGTCAAGGTTCCAAGTTGGGCGTGGCCTACCTTAATGTAGTGGTTGCATTTTCTTCAGATTCAGGGTAGAGGCATCTGTAATGAATTGCACTGCTTCCCTTTGGGCCTCGTTAACCTAGCTCAGGCCCAGCCTTTTATACTTCCTGAACCATGCCATCCTGGCTCCACCCTTTCTGTGTCGCTTCCCTCTGAGTGGGACTAGGGTTTTTAAAGTGGCCCAGACACCCTGAGGGAGTGTTCTTAAAGGGGAGTGGCAGCATCCTGTAGACTTCCTCACACAGCCCTTGTGAGCCTTGTTTATGTCCCAGCCATTTGTACACCCTCCTTTGCAAATACATGTTGCTTGCAGAATAGCGCTTAGGTGGCGTATTGGTACATACTATATCATTAAAGAAAGAAATGCACATCTCATATATTAATCAACCATTCACTCTTAAAAAGATGAGCAATCTCTAGATTCCAACCTAACATATAGAAAAAAGAGGCACTTTCCACATTTCTAAACTTATCAAAAGTGGAGAAAAAGACCTCAATATACACACTCGGAAAGATTTAGAATATCTTATGAGCTCTCATCATCATTGGACATTAAAAAAAAAAAAAAAAAACAACCCTTCACTTTTATAAGTATTTATTAAACTCTTCACAAATTTTAAATTTAAATTTTAAGTCCCTAATTTGTTGGCTAAGAGGTCTAATATTCAATCTGATTTCAGCTCAGGTTCATTGCTAAGGATTAAATTGCCTTGAACGCTGTATTTATCTGAACTCATTGCTCTTTCTCACAAGTCCAATACTTCCCGAAACAGTAATTCCACCACATTGCACATATGTGCATATATGCTAGTATTCCAACATTTACACATATAACACATGCATAAATGTTAGTGCTTAATTTACAGAATTGCCTTTTATGTGCCCAAATTGTCACATGGTAAGTGCAAAGCCTATGTGGTAACCACTGGGGGCATTCCCAGCATGTTTCCACAGTTATTGCACAGGAAAACTCTTTACTTTGCACTAATGGACTCTTTTACAAAGCCGCACTAGTGACTGTGCTGCGCTAATGGCCCCGAAGCCCATAGAGATTTAAAGGGCTTCGGGGCCGTTGCCGCGGCTTTGTAAAAGAGGCAGAAAGTCTATTGGCAACCCAAATATACTTACTGCTTCCTATGCTTGGTAAACAGTGTGTAGTAAGTGACCTCTTATTAAATGCACTAACAGTCTATACCAGTGGTTCTTAAACCTGTTCTGGGGGACCCCCAGCCAGTCGGGTTTTCAAGATATCCCTAATGAATATGCATAAGGTAGATTTGCATGCCTGTCACCTCTATTATATGCAAATCTGTCCCATGCATATTCATTAGGACTATCTTGAAAACCAAACTGGCTGGTGTTTCCCCAGGACAGGTTTAAGAACCACTGATCTACACCCATACTCTATCCATAACCGACCCATTTTTTGAGCACACTACCCAGACCTTTGTCCACACTCTTGTAACCTCACGCTTAGATTACTGCAATAGACTTCTAACTGGTCTCCTGCAGTGCCTCCTCTCCTCCCTACAATCTGTGCAAAACTCTGCTGCATGACTCATCTTCTACCAGCCTCGCTACACTCCTTAAATCACTTTACTGGCTCCCTATCCGTCTTCATATACAGTTCAAGCTCCTATTGCTGCCCTAGAAGTGTAAGCCTGCTCTTACCATTGAGTAAGCCTGCTCTTATCATTGGATGTTCTAAGCAGGGTTAGGCCTGGCTAGTACTTGGATGGGAGACCACCTGGAAATACCAGGTGTTATAGTCTGAGAGGCCCTATGTTGGTCAGCAGCAGCATAGTGGAGCTGTGCACTGTCCAGGAGAAGACAATGGCAAACCACTCCTGTACTATACCATGAATCATCACAGGGTAGATTCCTCACTGCGCATGTTGCCATGAGTAAGTGGCATTGTCCATGTGTAAATCCCAGAATTACTGCCATGCTCTGTCTTTCAGTCTGCCAAGATCCAGTATTAGGGTATTGCAGATTATTCAGAACACAGTAGTGTAAACTTTTTCTGGTTATGCTAGCTTTCCACACATCATCCCTATCTTGTGGGAATAACACTGGCTGCCAGTGGAAAAGGAAAAAGAATTGAATTTCAAATTCTTCTTTTAATATAGAAGGTATTAAAACAATACTCAAATCATTACTTGAGTGCGGCTTTGAAAATGTATCATCCTAATAGAGCACTGAGGTCTGAAGGCACAGGTCATTGACTATTCCAGCTGTGAGGAAAATTCATTTTGAAGAGACCAGGCAGCGGACATTTTCAATTGCAGGACCTGTGCTGTGGAACAAACTTCCTTTGCAAATTAGATTAACGAATGTTACTGGAAAAATTTAAAAAATTGTTGAACTCATTTATTTTGTGAATCTTTTTAAAAGGAAGAACATAAAAGGGGAAGGCTATTATAGGGTTTTTTTTTCATCTAATGCACTAGGATGAGTGTTATGTGGTAGTTTAGATTTATATGTTTTCAATTTGTTTTATGTTTTATTGTTAATTTGATGTCTGTTAAGTTGATTTCATTAAGTATTATTTTGGGAATTCACTTAGACAATTAGGTGATTTATAAATTAAACTAATTCTGCCTAAGTACTGAAAATACACATATATTGACAAATGGGTGTATACAGAGGTAGGGTCTGGCTGGGACTCATACTTAAGACTGTCTCTACTTCAGGAAGCAGGTGAAAGTCAGGTTTTTAATGGAAGAAGTAGCTAACTTGCTAGTTGCGTGCACATACACGCACAAGAAGTGATACCAGCTGCAGCTACAATAGCCGGACATGTTCATCTACTCCTACGCTGGCTAATTTTCAAGCACCATTCTGACTTCCATTTACAACTTTCTTTAAATTAGTCCCTTTAATTTAGAAACTTAGAGCTCCTTTTACGAAGGCGCGTTAGGGCCTTAACGCGCAAAATAACACACGCTAAAATGCCACACACGCTAGCTGCTACCACCTCCTCTTGAGCAGGCGGTAGTTTTTCGGCTAGTGTGCGCTATAGCACGCGCTAATCCGGTGCGTGCATTAAAAACGCTAGCGCACCTTCGTAAAAGGAGCCCCCTAGAAACATGATGGCTAATAAAGACCAAATGGCCCAACTAGTCTGCCCATCCCAACAGTAATCATTATATCTTTCTCTCTCTGAAAGGTCCCACATACCTATTCCATGCCTTCTTGAACTCAGACACAGTCTCTGTCTTCACCACTTCTTCCGAGAGACTGTTCCACGCATGTACCTGTTATGCTATCTTATCTATCCATATTTCCATCTTTGCTTATAACCTATGCTGTCTATTAAAATTCCTCTCGTATGAAAAAAAAGCTAAAAAGGTTAGGGCTTTACAGCCTGGAAAAGAGAGAGTTGAGGGTAGATATGATTGAAGTCTACAAAATCCTGAGTGGAGTAGAACGGGTACAAGTGGATCGATTTTTCACACTGTCAAAAATTACTAGGGGACACTCAAAGTTACAGGGAAATATTTTAAAACCAATAAGAGAGATTTTTTTCACTCACAAAAAAGTTAAGCTCTGGAATGCATTGCCAGAGGTTGTAGTAAGAGTGGATAGCGTAGCTGGTTTTAAGAAAGGTTTGGACAAATTCCTGGAGGAAAAGTCCATAGTCTATTATTAAGACATAGGGCAAGCCACTGCTTGCCCTGGATCGGTAGATGTCCCTGGTGTAAGATGATTGGATGAGTTTCATGCATTCTGATTGGATGTTGTTTAGTTCTCATTTCTTATTAGCCTTGGGTGCTTTAAATATATCAACAATACCTCAAAATATAAAGTCCTAGGACCAGTGAACCTCCTGATAAGATGAAAATAAGAGGAAATTCTTTTCAGATAATGACCATAGAACCTCAAGTGTTCACATTCAACTGAAAGTAGAATATATCCAAACAGAAGTACATAAAGTGAACTATCACTGATTCAAAATGTCATTTTTCAATCTAATAATCTTTAGATAAGCAGTTTCTAATTAAATTGGCTGGTTTAAATATATCAAAAAAATGAAGCAACCTATCAGATATTGCACCTGGAAAAATATGTATCACCGGATAAGAGGCTTATAACTTTTATTTTTTTTTTAATCTTTATTGATTTTTAATCTAGAACAGTGCCATAAAATAAAAGAACAATAATTATTACATACATTGCACTATTAACAGTACGGGTAACATATATATCATTAAAAATTTTACAAAATTCTTATATTTAATAGTAACATAACATAACATAGTATATGATATAAATGAAGAAAATAAAGTTACCCAAATGTAACCATCAATATTTATTTCCCTCCCGCCAACTCCCCCTCCCCCATGGATGTATAAAGGTAAATGAACAGAAGAAAAGAGAAGAGAAATAAACATTATTATAATTTCAAGCATAGAATACGTAGCTTTTATCCAGGATGCGCGGTGGTCAGTGGCTCCGTGCATGGAGGTTGGCGATTCTGGTGGGTGGGGTAGAGTGGGGGAGCGGCTCGGGGGGGTGGAACATGGAGTTCCAGGGGATGGGGCAAGATGGGTTAGCGGCTCCGGGAGTGGCCGGTCCCGTGGATGAAGGTCAGCGATTGGATCTGCAGCAGCATTAGGAATGGTTCTTGAGGGTCAATGTATCGGTGGTAGCAGCACCAGTAGGTGTACGGATGTCAGCTGGCTGCGCGTGTTGAGGATAGCGGCGTGGGGGGTGGGGTCAGCCTGTATGCAGGAGCTTAGTGGTGAACATAAGGAGGACAGCTGTGCCGGTGGTGAGGGGGTGGCTCGAATATAAACCGAGACCCCCCATTTTTGGGCCATTTTTTTGGCCCAAAAATCTCGATTTATATTCGAGTATATATGGTATGTCGGAAGCGGACTCTATACACTTCAATAATGAGTGATATGGATTCAAACTCAAATATGTCCTGAGTTTTCAATTGGTATTTTGCTAACATAATGCAAGTGGGAATCATACATTTTTTGATACAACATGGCACTAATGATGCTGCGACTCTGACCCAGTTAGGGATACCAGATTTTTAGTGAAATAAAATCTACACCCATAGCCCCACCCAGTTCCACCCTGCTACGCCCACATCAAGCCCCAGCCCCGCCCCCACCCCCTCAACCTATTCTTGTCGGTCAGGAGGGCATCCACGCGTGCGCGGATGCCCTGACACGGTCCCAAAGAAGAAGCTTTTCAAAACCCGGACAAAGCGCCAGGTTTAGAAAAGCCGTCCGGATGCCTGGACATGCCCTCTAAAAAGAGGACATGGCCGGGTAAATCCAGACGTCTGGTAACCCTAGGCCCAGTAAACTTGGGGCTTCTATGACGAAGGTGCGCTAGCGTGTTTAGCACACGCACCTGATTAGCGCCTGCTCAAGA
The DNA here is from genome assembly GCF_902459505.1 of Geotrypetes seraphini. Taxonomy (NCBI): domain Eukaryota; kingdom Metazoa; phylum Chordata; class Amphibia; order Gymnophiona; family Dermophiidae; genus Geotrypetes; species Geotrypetes seraphini. Next base: position 222,011,423 of record NC_047085.1, read on the forward strand.
GGAGGCGGTAGCGGCTAGCGCACTGCATTTTAGCGCACGCTATTCCGCACGTTAGGGCTCTAACACGCCTTCGTAAAAGGGGCCCTTGGTGATTGGTTCAGGTCTGGTTTTCACCCTCTGAAGGTTCAAGAGAAAAATAGCAGTATTGTAATTGTGAACTGCACCGTATGTACTGTGGATATTTGATCGATTGTCACTACCTTGGTATCATAGTAACATAACATAGTAACATAGTAGATGACGGCAGATAAAGACCCGAATGGTCCATCCAGTCTGCCCAACCTGATTCAATTAAAATTTTTTTTTTTTTCTTCTTAGCTATTTCTGGGCGAGAATCCAAAGCTTTACCCGGTACTGTGCTTGGGTTCCAACTGCCGAAATCTCTGTTAAGACTTACTCCAGCCCATCTACACCCTCCCAGCCATTGAAGCCCTCCCCTGCCCATCCTCCTCCAAACGGCCATACACAGACACAGACCGTACAAGTCTGCCCAGTAACTGGCCTAGTTCAATCTTTAATATTATTTTCTGATTCTAAATCTTCTGTGTTCATCCCACGCTTCTTTGAACTCAGTCACAGTTTTACTCTCCACCACCTCTCTCGGGAGCGCATTCCAGGCATCCACCACCCTCTCCGTAAAGTAGAATTTCCTAACATTGCCCCTGAATCTACCACCCCTCAACCTCAAATTATGTCCTCTGGTTTTACCATTTTCCTTTCTCTGGAAAAGATTTTGTTCTACGTTAATACCCTTTAAGTATTTGAACGTCTGAATCATATCTCCCCTGTCTCTCCTTTCCTCTAGGGTATACATATTCAGGGCTTCCAGTCTCTCCTCATATGTCTTCTGGTGCAAGCCTCCTATCATTTTCGTCGCCCTCCTCTGGACCGCCTCAAGTCTTCTTACGTCTTTCGCCAGATATGGTCTCCAAAACTGAACACAATACTCCAAGTGGGGCCTCACCAATGACCTGTACAGGGGCATCAACACCTTCTTTCTTCTACTGACTACGCCTCTCTTTATACAGCCCAGAATCCTTCTGGCAGCAGCCACTGCCTTGTCACACTGTTTTTTCGCCTTTAGATCTTCGGACATTATCACCCCAAGGTCCCTCTCCCCGTCCGTGCATATCAGCTTCTCTCCTCCCAGCATATACGGTTCCTTCCTATTATTAATCCCCAAATGCATTACTCTGCATTTCTTTGCATTGAATTTTAGTTGCCAGGCATTAGACCATTCCTCTAACTTTTGCAGATCCTTTTTCATATTTTCCACTCCCTCTTCGGTGTCTACTCTGTTACAAATCTTGGTATCATCTGCAAAAAGGCACACTTTTCCTTCTAACCCTTCAGCAATGTCACTTACATACATATTGAACAGGATTGGCCCCAGCACCGAACCCTGAGGGACTCCACTAGTCACCTTTCCTTCCTTCGAGCGACTTCCATATCGTAGGTCATACCCTTGTCAGCACGAGTTATATACCAATCATTACTTTACAATACTTGCAATGCTGACCATTGGGCTTTACTCAGATTAGTATAAGAAAACCTTATTTGATCGATGGTTACTACCTTGGTATCGAGGTCACACCCTTATTGCCATTATAATGTAGCATACTATGCGTATTTTGTATTGTAATTTGAATATTTTTACAGATGTAATTGTCTATTGCTTATATTTGACTTACTCTTCCTGTACACCACCTTGAGTGAATTTCTTCAAAAAGGCAGCGAATAAATCCTAAAAAATAAATAAATAAAAGTGTGACTCTTACAGAATCTTATTTTATGTGCATACTGCTAGCATTTCGGTGCAAGCACATATACCAGCCCTATGTTTGCTATATATACTCACTCCTGAATTATATGCAGGCAAGAAATACCTATTTTTCTTTATAAAATAGGTACCACATAGGTATAAAGTTATAGCATCACCCTCCACCCGCTTAGTGCACTGTAAATCACTGTGAATGGCCAGTCTCTTTACTCTTTACTCATAAGAACATAAGAATTGCCGCCGCTGGGTCAGATCAATGGTCCATCGTGCCCAGTAGTCCACTCACACAGCGGCCCTCTGGTCAAAGGCCAGCGCCCTAACTGAGACTAGCCCTACCTGCGTACGTTCTGGTTCAGCAGGAACTTGTCTAACTTTGTCTTGAATCCCTGGAGGGTGTTTTCCCCTATGACAGACTCTGGAAGGGCATTCCAGTTTTCTACCACTCTCTGGGTGAAGAAGAACTTCCTTACATTTGTACGGAATCTATCTCCTTTCTATTTTAGAGAGTGCCCCCTCGTTCTCCCTACCTTGAAGAGGGTGAACAACCTGTCCTTATCTACTAAGTCTATTCCCTTCAGTACCTTGAATGTTTCGATCATGTCCGCTCTCAATCTCCTCTGTTCGAGGGAGAAAAGGCCCAGTTTCTCTAATCTTTCACTAAACGGCAACTCCTCCAGTCCCTTAACCAGAACTGAGAGGTAGCTGCGGTACACAAGCTTATTGTTATGTTATCTAATCTAATCTTCTATTTCTGAGTCGTGCATACTTATGCAGGTTCAAGGCGACTTACACAGAGAAGAGAGGGGAAGGGAGAGGGGCAGGGATGGGAGGGAGGGGGGAGAGAGAGGGGGATACTTAGGCCGGAATGTTATGTTATGTTATGTTATGTTATGTTATGTTAAAAAAGGCTCCTTAAATTTTTAGTCATAGTTCTCACATCCCTGATAATAGGCTTGCACGGTCACTGGGAAGTATTGGTATATATCTTGCTGTCAGACCCAGAACTGATTAGCTTTGTTTTTTCAATGGATCACAGAAGCATGTAAAATATAAACGAAGAGTTGCTGTCTTGTGATGCTTCAGACCAATTTTGCTTTTTTAAATAACGCAGAACGAGATGACTAATGCAAGCATGGGGCTGTTGCAGCTGAATGTGGCACAGGTGGAAATTCTAATAAAGCTGTTACATTCATATAATTCACCTGCACTATAAATAGTTCTTTCTGCAATTTGACGGGCAGGTCTTTCTACAGCTCTTGCTATTTGTACTGTGTAATGTATTCACTCCAGTTAACTGATAGTAAAGTCTTTTATTACATATATTTTACAAAGGCATTCCGGTTTTCCTCAGAACAATCGGTTCTAACTCCTTTCTTCTCTTCTGAGGCTCTAATTCCTTATTCTCATCCATCTCCTACCATTACTATGGCACACTTCCCCCACAAACTACTGACTCATCTCCCTGGGATTCCTGTTATTACAATATCAGAGAAGCTGTGATGCCAAGTAGCATAAGAGCTGATGCAACTAATTTTGAAGGAGACCAAGGGTACCAGTGAAGGCATTTGAAAGATTACAAAGGCACACCTATCTTCTTATATGCTTACCACTATGTTCATATTTTATCAACTGAATTTTCTTCTCATTAAATTGAGCTGCCACAGAAAAATATGAGTTCCTGGAGGTAGAGATGGTGGTATATGGGTTATAGCTTATCTTTCTCCCTGGAATATCAATCTGAAATGTTAAGTGATTTGGGGCCAAAATTCTTCATATCTGGGAGCATTTATGGTCTTGTGATAACCACTTATAGCCAAAAAAGAAACAAAATAAACAGTTATCTAGAAGGTTCAGTATCTAACCTCTTCCCCCTACCCTTATCCTAGCTATGGCCAGTATCAGTGATTTATAATTATGATGCGTGCTGGTAGTTTACTCTGAAACAATGAAAAGCTCTCCCCAAAATAATTATTGCATAGGAGACACAGTGCCAAAAAAGACCACTTCACTAAACAATATGGGGCTCATAATCAAAACATAAAGCACGTCTAAAAATCCACCCAAGTCAGCACTTACATGACCTAAAAGACAGGTTGGCCAAGTGCCGATAATTAAGCCAACTTTCTGGACGTACCATGGGACTTATGTGCCTCTGAACGTCACTGTGTACCCAGAGCTGAAAGGGGCATTTCCAGAGGAGTAGTTAAGGCAGATCATGGGTGGGATGGGGGCTAACCTAGACTTACTCGTCCTGCAGGGATAATCAAATGTTTTACTAGACATCTTGGATGAAACTTAAATGTTGTGTGTTAGATGATGTAAAAACAGGTATAAGTGACAAAAAGATATCCAAAGTGACCAGATAAGCACTGCAGAGACAAAGTAAAGACCCCACACACACTACCCCAGTGTTCACTGACCCCCCCTCAGAATACAGATCAGAATACAAAAGTACATGCCTATCTCCAGAACATCAATACCTGGTATAGGAAAGCCTAGCACATAGGTGTCTTAAATAGCCTGGGGGTGGGCTAGTGAACCATAGAGAGGAGGACCCAGGCCCATAAGACACTCTAACCACTACATTTATGGTGGGAACATGTGCGCTCACCAAAACCCCCCCAAAACCTTACTCTACTGCCATATACTGTAGGTGCCACCTGCAGCCATAAGGGCCATTGGAGTTGTAGACCGGTGGATATAGTGGTTTTGGGGAGTGTTTTTGGAGGCTCGCCTTAATCTATAAAGGAATTCTTGTGAGATGTTTATGTGGCATCCGTTTTGTGAAGTTCACAGCAGTGCCCTGTAAGGTGCCCCACTGCTCTGTTGCCATGTCTGGGTGGCTAAACCACATCCAAATGGTCTTGTTCTGGGTGTTTGGGATTTTGTCAAAATTTTGGTCGGAAATGTGGTATAAAGATAGACGTCCTGGTGGTCTGGATGAACAACAGCCTGGATGTTCAGATAGATGATTTTCAGAAAAAAAAATATATTCTAGATGTATTTTTTGAAAATGGGCATTTTTTCACTCCCAACTTTGGGCATCTAGCACCATTCAACCAAATCAAACTTAGACGTATGTTTTGATTATGCCACTCTATATATTTAAGTGAGGAAGAGGTTTCAATGATACTTCAGTGCTCTCTGGCACATTGTTCAACTGACAAACGTTGAGCAAATAGCTCTACGAGGGGCCGCTGAAAATTTCTCAGCGCAAGCAAGAAGATAATGATGTAGAGTCATGAAACTTACAAGTTATTCCACACTTTTTCTTGACAGTTTTCATTTCATATCATTGAAACCCTACTCACAATGGTTGTGGCTCAGAGCAAGTAGACATGTCTGATGCACAATCTTGACATCATTGTGACATCATCAATATACACCTAGATGGCAGAATTTTACCAAAAAATAATAGGAACCCCTTCCTAAAAGGAAGCTCCTGTGGCTCAATTGTTAAAGGTATTTCTTTCATCTTCCACAGGTCATGGGTTCAAATCCACACAACTTCCCCCAGTACCTTAACAGATTCTTTTTAGTCTTATAAGAAAGTATGGATTGAGGACTTTGCAATTTACATTTGTACTCTGCCTTTTCCAGGGTCCAGAGGGGAACTTATTTGTACCCTGCGATGGTTATGATCTCCTAACATATCATCTCACATAGCAGGAACCCCTGCCTAAAAGGAAGCACATGTGGCTCAGTGGTTAATGGCACTGATTCCATCTTCCACAGGTCATATGTTCAAATCCCTAGTATAGTTAGGTACCCCTTTTTTTTAGTGACAATCTGCCATCTAGGTGCATATTGATGATGTCAATATCGTGCATCAAACATGTCTATTTGCTCTGAGCCACAGCCATTATAAGTAGGGTTTCTCTTCTTATTTTCTTAAACTTTGGGAATGAGGTTTAGTATGCAATACATTTGTGTCAGGTCAAAACCGTGGAAGACAAAGGCGTGTGCCGACAACTGAGTGCACCGCGGAGGCGCGCGCCGAAGAAAATAACTGTTTTTAGGGGCTCCGATGGGGGTGTGTGGGGGGGGGAACTTTACTTTACTTTATACAGATCGTGCCGCATTGTGAGGGCATTGTGGGGGGTTTGGGGGGTTGTAACCCCCCACATTTTACTGAAAACTTTACTTTTTCCCTAAAAACAGGGAAAAATTTAAGTTTACAGTATAATGAGGGGGGTTACAACCCCCCAAACCACCCACAACGCCGCCGCAATCTGTATTAAGTAAAGTGAGGGGGCTCCCTCCCCCCGTCGGAGCCCCTAAAAACTCATTTTCTTCGGTGCGCGCCTCCATCTTGCGCTCAGTTGTCGGCACGCACCTTTGTCTTCCGCGGTTTTGTCTATGAACCAATACATTTTATCAAGTGCTTGGCTTGAGTAATGCATTATTAAATTTTAGTTTCCATTATTATCAAAGAGGAGTCCACTTTACACCAAAATAATAGGTTTAATATGCAATATATATATATATATTTATTTTTTTTTTCATGTGCTTTGATTGAGGAATACAGAATCCAAAAGAAGAACTGGACAAGTGTTGAAGGTACATGTTTGAAATGATTGTTTATGAATCAAGAGGGTTATAAGCTTGGCTTTTGAAGTGACAGGTAGTTTAATATCTGAGTGTGTGTGGTACAGTGGTTAGAGTTACAGCCTCAGCACCCTGAGTGAGTTCAAACTCTTCACTGTTCCTTGTAACCTTGGGCAAGTCACTTAATCCCCTTGAGCCCATCAGGGCAGAAAAGAAAAATGATACATTAGCCAAAAATAAATAAAATATAAGAGTGGTGCTTCTGTAAAATTGGGCTGCCTTCTGCATGCCATTTTACGGAATACAATTTTAATGTTAAAAAAAAACAGCATAAAATCGCCATTCTAATGATGTCATAATACTAAAAAGCAATCACGCTATAGATGGTATGAAGACATCTTTGCAACGCCTAAAAGGTGATTCTATAAAGCACGCCTAACTTTATAGACATGCTTAAATTTGCTGAGCGTAATTCTCTATTGTGCGTCTTTGCTTAATAGAATCATGCTCAGCGTTGTGCTGCTGGACGTCTAAACGACGCCTAACTTTTAGACGTCCTTTACAGAATTTGCCCCTAATTCTCTACTGAGCGGGTAGTTTAGTCTCTGTGGATGCCACTTACAGCAGCACTGCCTTCCTTTTTCCATCCCTGTCTCTTCCTATCCTCAGCTTCTACCCTCCCTAAAAGTATACACTTCCCCCTCCGTATTCGCGAATTCCGTATCTACGGATTCGCTTATTCGCGGTTTTAAAACAAAAAAAAAAGCATTTTCATTTTTCAGGCTATTTTAAGCCCTTTAAGCCCCCCTTAAGCCTTACCTGGTGGTCTAGCGGGTTTTCGGGGCAGGAGCGATCTTCCCACACTCCTGCCCCACGCAGATCGCTCACAGGAAATGGCTCAAGAGACTACGGGAGCTCAAGGCAGCCATTTCCTGTGAGCGATCTGCACGGGGCAGGAATGTGGGAAGATCGCTCCTGCCCCGAAAACCCGCTAGATCACCAGGTAAGGCTTAAGGGGGGGCTTTCAGGGCTTAAAATAGCCGGGGGAAGTGGGGGTGAGGGGCAGAACTGGCCCCAATATTATTTGCGGGTTTTTAATAAGAACATAAGAACATAAGCAGTGCCTCCGCCGGGTCAGACCATAGGTCCATCCTGCCCAGCAGTCCGCTCCCGCGGCGGCCCGAACAGGTCACGGCCTGTCTGAGTCACCAGAAGGGGCCCCCTTGCCACCTTGGTTTCCCATTGAGTCCTATCTTCCCATCGAAGTCCTAACCCTCCGGTCTTGCACATGCACGACCTGGTTGGATTTCTATACTTATTACCTAGTTAGCTTTCTATACCTGTGTTACATCCCAGCACCTCTCTCAGTATCCCACGATCCCCCTATCCCTCAGGAATCCGTCCAATCCCTGTTTGAATCCTTGTACTGTACTCTGCCTGATCACTTCCTCCGGTAGCGCATTCCAAGTGTCCACGACCCTTTGTGTGAAAAAAAACTTCCTTGCATTTGTTCTGAACCTATCTCCCTTCAGTTTTTCTGAATGCCCCCTCGTGCCTGTTGACCCCTTCAGCCTGAAGAATCTGTCCCTATCCACCCTCTCTATGCCCCTCATGATCTTGAAGGTCTCTATCATATCTCCCCTGAGCCTCCTTTTTTCCAGAGAGAAGAGCCCCAGCCTATCCAACCTCTCGGCGTACGGGCAGTGTTCCAGCCCTCTTACCAGTTTTGTTGCTCTCCTTTGGACTCTCTCAAGTACCGCCATGTCCTTCTTGAGGTACGGCGACCAATATTGAACGCAGTATTCCAGATGCGGACGCACCATCGCTCGATACAATGGCATGATGACTTCCCGCGTCCTGGTTGTTATGCCCCTCTTTATGATGCCCAGCATCCTGTTGGCTTTTTTTTTTGTGGGCCGGCTCTGCCCCTAACCCCCGCGAATACAGAGGGGGAAGTGTATACAGTATAAATGCTGTTCAAGCTCACTCCATTAAGAACTGAGGGTCCTAGTAACATGTCAGTATTTCAGTACCCATTGAAACAAATGTCTTGCTTCTTACTACCCTTGAGAAAACAGAAATTGAGCATTTTCAGTCAGGAAAAAACTAGAGGCTCACAGGTACAAAATGGAAAAACATATTTACAAATATGTTTTGTATCGTGCATCATCACATCCGGGAGGCCAAAGGAATGAAACAGAGACATTGTAAAAAGAAAACTATAAATAATTTAAAAAAGACACAGAAGCACAGAAGGGAAAATGGCAGTCGCAGCCTTTTATTTCTAAAGGGTTTTTGCTGTTGGCCCAAAAGGGGAGAAACCCTTTAATAATTCAAGCTCTGAGAATTTGTCAAATTCCGCACGACGCTTGCAAAGTGCACCGACTTTGGAAAGAGAAAAGGACCATAAATCGCATCTCTTCAGACTTCTTTAGATTGACACAGGTGTCTGCTCCTTCATGTCTCCTATAGTGCACCCCTCAGTTTCTCAGAACACATGAGCAATCAGGTGACAAACTTTCAAGCAATTATGAGACTTTACATGAAAAATCATGAAATTTATTCCTGCAGAATGTGGATTTTTTTTTTTTTTTAAAGCTTCTAATTAGAAGCTACTGTGTAAAATAGCTATTATTAACAGAAGCTGCAATCAAATTAGAGGCAAGTGCAGTTCACACATTATTAATTTAAATAAAAGAAAATCGAGTGAACCATAAGTTGTGAGACAGTTCAAAAGCACTCTGTGAGCAACAATATTTTGTCTGCATCTATTAAAAATGTTAACAATAATAGTATGTTATATTATTTTTAAAATTCTTTAAGTTTACCCCTTGTGATTTTCATTGTAGCCTATTTGAAAGGGTATTAAAGATGTGTCATGCATACAGAATTAATCTTACTCAAATCTAGGACAAAAAAAATCCGCAATCAGATCCAACAGCAAAATTAGCAGCTATTATAAAAATAATGCAAATTGGCTTCAGATCATTTTTTTAGACCAGCTATTATAATGGGTTTATTGCATAAAGTATATACGATTCTTATTATCCCTGTTCTTGCTTTATTTGCAGTCACACTTGGCTCCAATGTCTGCCTTTGTTACTAAAATAGCTTTGGCTTGCACTGCTTATGATTTAGGACTGGGATCAAGTCGTTCACAGTTGCCCTAAAAGGGTCTCTGGCTATGAAATTCACACACACACCTTTTCAAAACCGCATTAGGTTTTTATATCACCAACGAGCATCAAAGCTTTTACCACCACAGCCAGCAATTTAAAAAAAACCCTAACATGTCGTGATAAAAGTGTATGTGTGTGTAGGGTTAGTTATTACCTTTTTGTGTTAATAACTTTTTGAGGGTCCAAGCAGATTTTTTTCACTTGCTGTATTATCCCTTTTAACCTACCCCTCACCCACCCACCAATTAGCTTGTTTTTCCTAAATAGCCTTCCTAAAATAAAACAACCCAAGAATAGGCTCAAGTAGATTATGATCTGTAACACAGAGGCATTCACCTTCCCAATTGTTGCCCCCTACAAAAGCATTAGGATACGAATGGTGTCCCGCAGGGCTCGGTGCTTGGGCCGCTGCTATTCAATATATTTATAAATGATCTAGAAACAGGGACGAAGTGTGAGATAATAAAATTTGCGGACGACACCAAACTATTTAGTGGAGCTCGGACTAAAGAGGACTGCGAAGAATTGCAAAGGAACTTGAGCAAACTAGGGGAATGGGCGACGAGATGGCAGATGAAGTTCAACATTGAGAAATGTAAAGTATTACATGTGGGAAGCAGAAACTCGAGGTACAACTACACGATGGGAGGGATGTTATTGAATGAGAGTACCCAAGAGAGGGACTTGGGGGTAATGGTGGACATGACAATGAAGCTGACGGCACAGTGCGCAGCGGCCGCTAAGAGAGCGAATAGAATGCTAGGTATAATCAAGAAGGGTATTACTACCAGAACGAAAGAAGTTATCCTGCAGTTGTATCGGGCGATGGTGCGTCCGCATCTGGAGTACTGCGTCCAATATTGGACGCCGTACCTTAAGAAGGATGTGGCGTTACTCGAGAGGGTTCAGAGGAGAGCGACACGTCTGATAAAAGATATGGAAAACCTTTCATATGCTGAGAAATTGGAGAAACTGGGACTCTTTTCCCTGGAGAAGAGGAGACTTAGAGGGGATATGATAGAGACTTACAAGATCATGAAGGGCATAGAGAGAGTAGAGAGGGACAGATTCTTCAAACTTTCAAATAATAAAAGAACAAGAGGGCATTCAGAAAAGTTGAAAGGGGACAGATTCAAAACGAATGCTAGGAAGTTTTTCTTTACCCAACGTGTGGTGGGCACCTGGAATGCGCTTCCAGAGGGCGTAATAGGGCAGAGTACGGTTCTGGGGCTCAAGAAAGGATTGGACAATTTCCTGCTGGAAAAAGGGATAGAGGGGTATAGATAGAGGATTACTGCACAGGTCCTGGACCTGTTGGGCTGCCGCGTGAGCGGACTGCTGGGCACGATGGACCTCAGGTCTGACCCAGCGGAGGCATTGCTTATGTTCTTATATAAAAAGTGAAGTGGAATCAAAGACAAAGAGAGTAATACAATGCAAAGGATATCACCAAAGATATGACAAAATCATTCAAAACAGAAAAATTTAATGCTAGGGAACTCCACTATCAGATGCATTAAGTTGGGAACACAGTCCATGGGTCCCAACAAGGTATAATGCTTTCCAAGATCTTCGGCTAGCAGGAATACAAACCAAGTACTGAATGGTGCTCAGAGAAAAGTTGATGTTGTAATCCACCTGGCCAGAAATAGCATACTTATAGTGCAGAGAACTTCCTAGAAGCTTGGGGAGAACTAAAGTGTTCGTTATAGACCAGGGGTGGGCAACTCCAGTCCTCGAGAGCCAGAATCCAGTCGGGTTTTCAGGATTTCCCCAATGAATATGCATTGAAAGCAGTGCCTGCAAATAGATCTCATGCATATTCATTGGGGAAATCCTGAAAACCCGACTGGATTCCGGCCCTCGAGGACCGGAGTTGCCCACACGTGTTATAGACTGTAGCATTTTCTGAAGTACTACCTGCCTATGGAAAGGTTACATCCTATAAAAAATTTCAAAATCTGGTGTCAAGAAGATTTTATATACGTACATAGAAGAATATAGCAACATATGGAAAAACAAAAGATAATACTTTAATTATGGGCTACATCTTTCTGTGACAGGAAAGAGGATCCTTGGTGAAAATTTCAGACAACATACAGCTGATATTCAAAGTGCTTTAAGCAGGCAAGAGAGGTCACCTAACCACAATATTCATCGGCACTAAAGAGGGCAATGCCACTTGATATCACCTCTGAGTGCCACCCAAAAATAAGGGGCAGCTCAGGGGTGATACAGGGGGTGGAATTAGGGAAGAGTCCAGTATTAAGTGGGTGCTAGCAAATTTAAATGCTGGCACCCACATAGCTAAGAGGCCTAATAAAGGACAGCTCAAAAACTGTCCTAAATTAGGCCACTTATGCTATGCAAGTGCCAGAATGAATACTAGCCAAAACCCACAAAACTTTTCTCCATTAAAAAAAACCAACTAATACCCCTCCTGGTTCCCCCAACAAAGCCCCTTCCTTCCCTTCCCCCAACCCACAACCATAATCAAGGGGCCCTCCCTTGCCCCCCTACTACCACTTCTAGTACTAATCATTTCTATAGTGCTACTAGACATACACAGCGCTTTACATCAAAACATAGAAAAGATAGTCCCTACTCAAAAGAGCTTACGATCTAGTCAAGACAGACAAACTGGACAAGAAAGCGCATTAATACAAAGTGCCCAGGTGAGGGAATTACAGAGGGAATGATAAGACAGATATGGGTGCTTAGAAAGTGGGTTGGAGTTTGGAATTGAAAGCATCTTCAAAGAAGTGGGCTTTGAGCCTGGATCTAAATACTGACAAGCACGGAGCCTGACAGTTTATTCTAGGCATACAGTGCAGCAAGGTAGAAGGGATGGAGTATGGAGTTGGCTATAGAGGAGAAGGGTCTAGATAAGAGAGACTTACTCGATGAGTGGAGTGCCTGGAGGGGGAGAGAGAGAAGAGATACCGAGGAGCTGCAAAGTGAATATGCTTGTAGGTCGGTAAAAGGAGTTTGAAATGTATGCGGAAACGAATAGGGAGCCAATGAAGTGGCTTGAGGAGAGAGGTAATGTGGGCATAGCAACCTTGGAGGGAGTGTGTGGCGCAGTGGTTGGAGCTACAGCTTCAGCACCCTGGGGTTGTGGGTTCAAACCCCACTCTGCTCCTTGTGACCCTGGGCAAGTCACTCAGTCTTCCATAGCCCCAGGTACGTTAGATAGATTGTGAGCCCACCGGGGCAGACAGGGAAAATGCTTGAGTACCTGAATGTAAAAACTGCTTAGATAATCTTGATAGGCGGTATATAAAGACCTAATAAACTTGAAACTTGGTAGAATGAGGCATGCAGCAGAGTACTGAACAGATTGAAAAGGAGAGAGATGGTTTAACGGAAAGCGAGTGAGAAGCAGGTTGCAGTAGTCTAGGCGAGAGGTGATGAGGATCTTGCCTTCTTAGCCCTAACTTTAAAAAAAAAAATTTAGTTAGTTTTTAATGCCAACAGAAAGTGCAATACAATTTACATACAAATAATAATAATCAAATAAGCACATAAACAATTGGAATCTATACAAAAAATAAAAATTCCCTCTCCCATTCATCATTACCATCAGGAATAATACCAAACCAAAAGATATATCTCCCTCCCGCTCCCACCCCCCTGGATGTGTGGGTACAATACAACGGAAAATAAAGATAAAGATAAAGAGTAACTATAACATATCTACAAAAGACGTCAATGGACCCCCAAACCAATTTGAATATCTTATTATGCCCCAGCAAGTCAGCATTCATTTTCTCATACTTATAAGTTAAGCATAAGGTCGCCCACCAGAAAGGAAAACTAAGTTGCTCCCAATTCTACCAATTGCGAGTAATCATTTGCTTGGCTATCCCGGTCATAATTAGGAAAAGCCGGCATTTATAGCAGTCCATGGGGGGCTTAATATGCAATAATGTTCCACATAGGACTACCTCATACATCAATGGAATTGATTACTCCAGTATGGTATTAATCTGTCCCCATATTGACTTCCAAAAGTTAAGTATCAAAGGACAATAGAACAGCAGATGATCCAGTGTCCCTACATCAAGATGACAGTGCCAGCATCTATTAGATTTAGAACTGTCTAATTTTTGTAAACGAACAGGGGTCCAGAAACTTCTATGTAACAAAAAAAAAAAAAACCATGTTTGTCTCTTTATTTTTCAACCTTTAAATTGTGAACCCTCCAGAAACAGAGATATACTGTACCTATTGTACGTAAACATTAAAGACATCTGCAAGCCTGAGGGCTATTGAGGTGATGCACATTCAGGTACAGTAAATATTTCCCAGTCTCTAAAGGGCTCATAATTTAAAATAACAAAGTTGCAGTGGAATATGAACCTGGGTGCCCTGGGTTAAAGCCCACTGCACTGACCACTAGGCTGGCCCTTTGCTCTGCAGGGACATCAGTGTGGCAATTTTCTTACAAATGCTTCCAGACAGATGTCCTTGTCCCTAGTTTATTGGCATTCATAAATTGAATGTTTTATTTTGGAATGTGGTTGTTCATTTTGGACATATTCACCTATTTTTAGACAGGAAACCCCTGTTTATCCTCTTCGAAAATGAGCAGGCCATTCTTTTGAAAATGCCCCTCCAGGAGTGTAAGAATTTGTTCACCACACTCTTTGAAGAGTGAACAGTTTGTCGACCTCTTTCTTCTGTTGCTTGTGAATTACTGTTGGCATCCCTGTTATTTCCCACTGGAAGCAGACGCATATACACTGCTCAAACACTTCTGTGTTTCTTTGCTTTTATCAACACCTGCAAATCTTCAGTCATTTTTTTTTTTTTTTTTTTTTTTGCTGTGCCGTTGACATACAGCTTTGTTCTCGCAGTCGGGTTCTGCAGTTGGAAATTTTAATGCTGGGAAGAGAAACTCACTTACCTTAAGCAAATTCTGATGGGAAAGCGTTTGCTAAAACATGAATATAATCTCACCTTCTGGCATTGTCTCATTTGCATGAGGGATTCTAGTCCCCAAGTCAGAAAAGTGATCATACTTCAGGTATCCAGTAACTAGCAACAAAGGCTTGTAAAGGTGGGATCGTGTTCGCTAATTACTTTGCTGATATGGCCCCCTTCATCCGTACATGTGTAGCGCGGACGTTAAGAAAAATGTGTCAACAAATTTGTCAGGGATTGGGAGAGTGGAACGAGAAGGGTGAAAGGATGGTCTCTCTCTCAAACAGATCGCTGGGTATTGTTTTCTCTTTCTCTCTTTCATTATGATCATATTCCAGACCCAAATGTCTACTCAAAAATAATATTCCTTCAGGAGCAATCTTAGCACATGAAGCAAATCTTGTGAAGACTTATGAAAGACATTTGGCTGGTGTTTGCTATAATGAATTCTAATACAAAAAGGGGGAAGAAAACAGATCTGCCAAAAGCGTGGAATACAGGATGCAGGTATTGTGAATATAGCTATTGTAATTTTCATAATACACAGCAGATGTATGCAGTGCTGTACAGAGACACATTTTGGAAGGGATAATTTTAAAAAAGAACATCTATGTAAAGGTGCTGATTTTATGCCTGTTTTAAGCATACTGTAGATGTCGATGTGCCTTTATGAAATAGACACCTAGGACTATTTATTTAAACTTATTTACTATGTTACTATTTTTTTTTTTTTATTTCTTCCATTTGTGCGTCGCACATACCTAAACAAACTCTAGGCAACATTACAGAGGAAGGGGTTAGGAGAGGGTAGGGAGGACTATGGAGGGCAGGAAGGAGTGGAGAGGAGAGAAACATGTAGAATATTTCATAGAAATTCCTAGGTTGGGCACCATCTATGTCAGGGGTGCCCAACACGTCGATCGCGATCGACAGATCGTTCGCTCAGGCGACTCCAGTCGATCGCAGAGCGGGTTCCCTTCTTCCCTTCTTTTTTTTCCCATCCTGATTGGTCCGCCTCTTGAAGAACGCCGGCCAATCAGAGTGCTGGAAGGGCAGGGTGAAGGGTCGGTGGGGGATGGAGCTCAGCGCACCACAAGAAATAGAAGCGCCTGTAATGATTGAGGTAAGAGCCGAGGCCTAGTGCTGCCCGATATACAATTTTAAAACCCCCCCAAATCGGCCTCCCAATCAGTGGCGTACCGGGGGGGGGGCGGTCCGCCCCCGCCCCGGGTGCACGGCTTGGAGGGATGCACAGCCGTCCGGTCCTCCTGCCCTTCCTTTCCCCCGGTCCGCACTCGGGGCTCGCACCTGCCTGGTCCTGTACCGCCGCCCAAATGGTGCTGTTGGTTATCGCCAGACTCGCGGGAGTTGACGGCACCATTCAAGCGTCGGTGCGGGACCAGGCAGGCGCGAGCCCCGAGCGCGGACCGGGGGAAAGGAAGGGCAGGATGACCCGGACCTGGCCAGCTGTGCACCCCTTCTAAATCCTTTGTACTTGTCTTTTATTCAGTTCCACTAATGAGCATTGTGACATATGGGGCAGTTCTTGGAGGTATGTCTCTTCTGCATTTCTTTGTTTTCCTGTGCCTAAGTATTCTATTAATTTAACTTCCTTGTTCCTGTGGGGATCTCCAAAGGGGACGAATAGGAGACAGCCGGTGGCAGATGGTACTTTAGCAATTCTTGCAGGTTGCCATAGGCCTCAGGTCTTCTCTTTGCCTCGTCCTGCCCCTCCTCTGAGTCAGAGACAGGATTGGGGCAAAGGGAAGACAGCTCCTGAGGCCTATGACAACCTGCAAGGATCGCTAAAGTACCAGCGATCCTCTCTGCAGACTGCTCTCTGCTGGAATTAGGTAAATGGATGTGGGGAGGGCAGGCCTTCGGGAGGGGGGGTGCAATCCTTCAAGGGGTAGTGCAGGCCTTCAGGGGGGGGAGTCAACCTTTGGGAGGGAATGTGAAGACCTTCAAGGGGGGTCAGGCCTTCGGGGGAGGGGGGTGTAAAGTGAAACACATGTACATTTCTTTTTCTGGGGGCCCTGGTGTAGAAGTACATGGAGGGAGGGAGAGAAGGGGTTCAAAGAGACGTACATATGCCGGACTTTGGGGAAAAGAAATAATGGGTCTTAAAAATAGAGGAGAGGGAGAGAGATGGTGGACAATGGGTTTTAGGGAGGGAAGGAACAGACAGGGAAGAAGTTGGAAACAAGGGATGGTATGGAGGGAGGAATAGAGATACTGGATAGGAAGGTAATTGGGAAGAGAAAGGGAGAGATGGTGGACCCTGGGGGGTGGGGAAGGAGGGAGAGATGAAGGATGAAAGGGTAGTTGAGAACAGGTGGATCTGTGGATGGTGATGAAAAAAAGGAAAGATGCCAGACTTGGGGGGAGGGAAGGGAAACAGAAGGGTTGGACAGAGATGGAAGATGGATGGTTAGCATGCTGAAAGAAGAAAACAACAAATGGGCAGGAGACCCTGGCAAGTGAGTTATCAGAAGACAACCAGAGCCTGAGACCAACAAGATTTGAATAATGTCCAGACAACAAAGGTAGTAAAAATGATTTTATTTTCAATTTAGTGATCAAAATGTGGCCATTTTGAGAATTTAAATCTGCAGTCTATATTTTGCACTATGGCCCCCTTTTACTAAACCACAATAGTGTTTTTTAGCTCAGGGAGCCTATGAGCATTGAGAGCAGCGCAGGGCATTCAGCGCAGCTCCCTGCGCTAAAACCCGCTATTGTCTATTTTTGTATGGTTGTTACCGAAGTGACATTGCATAAAGTCATCTGCCTTGATCTCTTTGAAAAAAAACCCAGAATATAAATGATAATTAACATTTTCTCTGCGTACAGTGTGCTTTGTGTTTTTAAAAGTTTTATTGTTGGTAGATCATTTTGACTTGGTCATTTTAAAAGTAGCTCGCAAGCCCAAAAAGTGTGGGCACCCCTGATCTATGTAAATGATATCTAAATGAATTAAAGGAATATGTAAAAAGGAATAGAAGGGAGGAACCATTAAACAATAGAATTCAGGGAAATTCAATTAATAAAATAAAAGCAATAGGGGTAAAAACAATGGAATAAAATATAAAATAATTCATAAACTGGAAGAAAAAATTGAAAACCAAAGCTATATACTGCATATCTCAAAATTTATGTGGGTTACATAAAAACAATACACAATTCACAAGCAAAAATACAGAACATCCATAACAACAATTTCATCATATCAAATTTTAAGAACAAACTTTTATGAAATAACAAAAATGACGTTATTCGACAAACTGATTCAGGAATGACATTCCACAATTGACTATCTCCAATAATGCTTAAATTCTTACACACAAATTTACACCCGCTCCAAAGTTGTAAAGTGGAGTGCAGGTAGGGTTACTGCAGGGATCTCAAAGTCCCTCCTTGAGGGCCGCAATCCAGTCGGGTATTCAGGATTTCCCCAATGAATATGCATTGAAAGCAGTGCATGCACATAGATCTCATGCATATTCATTGGGGGGAAATCCTGAAAACCCGATTGGATTGTGGCCCTCAAGGAGGGACTGTGAGACCCCTGGGTTACTGTATGGCTTCAGAAAAAAAGAGGACGGATTGAGACATCCGGGTTTTACTTCCATTGAAAGCAATGGAAGTAAAACCCAGATGTCTCAATCCGTCCTCCTTTCTGGAGCCATATGGTAACCCTAAGTGGAGGAGTAGCCTGTGAACCAGGGGGACTGGGTTCAAATTCCACTGCAGCTCCTTGTGACTCTGGGCAAGTCACTTAACCCTCCATTGCCCCAAATACGAAATAAGTATCTGTATATAATGTGTAAAAGACTTTGTGTAATCTTGGTCTCACTTACACACAGTCTTAGGGCACCAACTAGCTCTTCAGCTCAGGCACCTGCAACCAGGATATACAAAAAATTTTTTTGAAAGAAGTGATTTGTCTTGTTGGGCGTAGGACGGGGCCAAACTTACTCTGGTAGGCTGAAGGATCTCTTTCCTAAGCTCAATCACCACAATCAGTCTGTAAATCTCTTGTTAATGAATCAAGCTGAGACCGAATGCAAATTTATAACTCAACTTTACTTGAACTCTTGATTGTAGTTTCCACTTTCATACTATTTATAATAAGTCTCCTCATGAGTAGAGAAATTGGCAAAAGCTTTTAAAGTAGTCAATTCAAATATTTCCTTCATTATGTTTCCCAGCCTCCTCGCACAATTCCTTTGTACTCACGGCGAGCTGCTCCGGGTCTCATCATCTTCCCTCAGCCCAAGACCAGGCTATCTTCCCGGCAAGCTGAAACACTCCACACAGGGTCTTTCGTACTCGCTTTTACCCACAGAGATGGGTATACACAGGGCAGGATTAATTATTCGAGGGTCCCTAGGCACACAAGTACACTGGGCCCCTTAGCTGTACCCCGCCCATGCCCCACCCCATTAATTTACCTGTTTTCTTATTTACTTCTTTATTTCCACTTGTATTTCTTTTTTTCTTTTATTATAAAATTCAAAACACACAACAAAGATTACCATACCAGTGCCAGTGTACAAACATCTTGAACAAATCCCCCCTTCCTTCCCTTCCCACCTACTTGCCCAGGACTTTAACTCAGAACCCTTTCCTAATGTATATAAAAGTGTTCAAATGCATTGAACAGCAGTAATACTATCTGAAACATAAGTCTATATGAATAATAAAGTTTACAACTCCTCTTAACTGCCTCACTCTATGTTGTCCAACTTTAACCCATATGTATAAACAACCAAATCTGTAACTCCTCTGGTACGTTCCACTCTATGTGTGTTAATTTGTAACAAAACAACAATGCAAGTGGTCCACCAAAGAAGTCAAGGTAGAACAAAAGATCGGCAGACAATAAGGAAATTCAAATCAGGTTTATTTTTCAAGGTGCTCCCAGGAACCATGCCTGTTGCATTTCGCCAAACAAGGCTGGTCAACGCTATCAGAAAACCATGTCTTTCATACACACAGGACATGGAACCACCCTCACCCAGTATGGAATAAGTAATAACAAATTACCCCCCCCCCCCCTTTTATTATAATTTTTTTTTTTTTACAAAAGCACAGAAGAGTTTTTTAGCGTTGGCTGGAGGGCTGAATGTTCTGCGTTGTTCTGACGATCATAAGAATTCTATGACCATCAGAGCAGTGCAGAGCATTCAGCATACTGGCTTCTATTACAAACCGAAGGAATGGTACAGTTTAGGGGGTGAAGAAACAGTGGTGCATATCTCCCAATACTGAACAAAATATTTAGATAACAGATGTAAATTTGAAAAAAGTGAAATAATAAATCACTTTACAAATTAACAAATAAAAATAAAACAAAAAATGGAAAATAAGATAATGCCATTTTATTGGGCTAATACATTTTTTAATTAGCTTTCAGAGGTTAAAACCTCTTTCGTTAGGTCAGTAAAGTATACTGCTGTTACAGTATCCTGTCCTGACCTGAGGAAGAATTTGGCCTCTAAAAGTTAATCAAACATGTATAAAAATTAGTCCAATAAAAGGATCACAATTTCTATTTCTAAGCATTGATCAACACAGCTACAATATTACTTTATCCTAAAGCAAAAAGATGAAAAATATAATTTTTTTTTCTACCTTTGTCATGTGGTTTCTGCTTTCCTCATCTTCTTATCATTCTCTTCCTTCCATCCACTGTCTGCCCCTTCCAGAAAATATCTGCCTCCCTCTGCCATCTCTCCTCCTGCCCCCTCCCCTCCCTTGGTCTGGCATCCATCATCTTCCCTCTGTTCCCCTCATGGTCTGACATCTTTCTCCTTCCCTCCCTCCTGTGGTTTTTAGCATCTCTCTCTCTCTCTTCTCATTTCCTCCACTCAGATCTGATATCTCTGTCTCCTTCCCCGTTCTTTGGCATCTCTCTCCTCTCTCTTCCCTTTCCTTTTCTTCTCTGGTCTTCCTTCTCCATTTTCTGCCTTTGTCTAAATTAAATTTTTTCTTACTATTCAGCCCTCAGTTTCCCTCTTTTCACTCTGTCTACTCACAGCTTGCCACCCCTTTGCCTTTCTTACCCACATTCCTTGCTTATCTTACTTTCCGTCGAAGGAGGCGAGGGGGCAGGGCCAGATTAATGAATAGGCCCAGTAGGCACGTGCCTAGGGCCCGAAATGGTCAGGGAAGCCTGATGAAGGAGGGTTTTTTTTTTTTTCAAACGGCAATGGCTCCTCCCCAGCATTGATCGGCAACACGGTCCCCCATCGACGGACCGATCGGCAAAGGACCCCCTCCCCGCCCCCATTGATGGAAAGTAAGATAAGTAAGGAACGTTGGTAAGAAAGGCAGCAGCAATTGTAATTTTCCAAACCCCCCCCCCTCCCCGAATCCCTCAGCACTCAGGCTCTGGCAGGAGATCAGGATATGCAAAAGCCCTGCTTTTATTCCTCAACTCCCTTTTATATATTCCCCCCCCCCCCTCCCATCCAAGTCAGGGTCCTCCAACTCTTCCCACTCAAAATCACTCAACATACTCTCACATTCTGTGATCCCCAGAAGATTCTTCTACTTCCAACTCTGCAGCAGAGGCATTCTTCAGGGGGGGCGGGGTCACAATTGTGAGCACAGAAAGATAGTATATCAAATCCCTTCCCCCCCCTTCCTTTCATGTACATTGCACATTCAGTGTTCCCTCTAAGCTCTACGAATCCTCCAAATGCATTGCTTCAGCTGAGGGTAGTGCTTCAATATTGTGTTTTCAAGAACTTGGCTGTTCCTCACTACTGAAAGGGTGATATTGAAACAGCACCCCCCACTGGCAGGAATGTAGATGGAGGACTCCCGCTCAGCTTAGAGGGAACATTGGCAAGTTTTATAATCTGCATTCATAGAAACATGTTGGCAGATAAAGGCCAAATGGCCCATCCAGTCTGCCATTCACAGTAACCATTACCTCTTCCTCGCTCTTGCCTATCCCATGCCTTCTTGAATTCAGACACAGTCTCTGTCTCCACCACTTCTTCAGGGAGACTGTTCCATGCATCTACCACCTTTTCTGTAAAAAAAATATTTGCTTAGATTACTCCTGAGCCTATCATCTGTTAACTTCATCCTATGCCCTCTCATTCCTGAGCTTCCTTTCAAATGAAAGGGACTCGACTCATGAACATATACACCACATAGGTATTTAAACGACTCTATTAATTCATCATAGCTCCGATCCTGTTCTACCCAAACTATGCAACTATGCATGGTTATAGAAAAATATGCAGTCTTAGCACATGTACAGCACCCAACCTGCTCAGCTGCAAAGTTTCATAAGCGCCATTTCTACAGGTAAGTTTTAATAATAATAATAATAATAATAATTTTATTCTTATATACCGCCATACCCAGCGAGTTCTAGGCGGTTTACATCAGTTAGATTAGGATCTGCATAGACAAGCAGATTTACAACTATTTATCAGAATTACAACTTTAATCGAACTGGACAAAGGAAGTGGAAAGTAGGGAAGCAGGGATGGCATCGTGAAGGAGGAGAAGTGGAGGGGGAGGCGAATTGTTATTGTCGGAGGGGGGGACCATTAGGGTCTTGTTTGCTGAATAGGTAGGTTTTAAGTAATTTTCTGAAGCCGAGGTAAGTGGGGGCCTCGAGTATCATTTGGGCTAGCCATGGGTTCAGCTTAGCTGCTTGGAAGGCGAAAGTTTTGTCCAGGAATCTTTTGAGGTGACAAAGATTGAGCGAAGGGAAGGCGAACAGCTGAATTTGACGGGATTTCTTGTTGGTGCAATAGAGGTTAAAGTGGGGGTTGATGTAGCTTGGTGAAGCATTTGTGTAGGGAAAGGAGTACTGTGTACACAAAAATAGGTTTTTTTTTAACATTGTATGTCCAATGTGCATGTGACATTGGACATTTTCTGCCTGTGCATTCCTAAATGTGCCTGGAATCAGTGAAAATGTTCTTGGTCAGGGTTTGCATTTATACATACAATATGCTTGAATTATCAGAAACAAATTATCCTGGGAAATGTGTGCATGGCAAAGAGCACATGTCGATGTAAGTTGCATAAATTCCCTGGGATAATTTTCAGAGCAGGACACGTATCCTTTTAGCTTTGAAATTTTGCCTACCCAGGTTAATATCAATACCTCAAACAATGTCATCAAATACATGAGAAGGTTCTAAAAAAAAAGGGCTAGTTTTATCATGCATTCTAATTTCTATAGCCATCTAATTCGCATCCAGAAACAATGAGAGATCCTGAGCACTATGCAAAATTGTTCCCAGTAATGATGCTTTTGTAATTCAACAGCCTTAATGAGTGAGTCTCAGAGCGGCCCCTGGCCTTCAAAATTGTTCCAACAGCATTTCGGCAGTCTTTTCCCAAAAGATATATATTAGATTGCAAACAAAAGATGTATTTAAAAAAAGAAGATAAAGCAATGAAACAGAATAATTAAGAATGGAAATGCTATTATCCTGTCCTAATTATTAAGTATGTGGAGAAATAAATGACCACATTATTTTGCAATACTTCAAATATTTGTACTCCTGCTATAGTAATCTGTTCCTTGCATTTCAGAATATTGGAAAGGATCTTACTAGTACTTGTACACGGCATCTATTATGGGAGGGGGGAGGGGGAAATATGGGTTTTACAGTTTAGGCCACTTAACACAAACATTGCAAGGCTTCAAGGCAGGCATCTCAAGTAGCCATTGGGAGCCAGCTCACCCCGAGACGAGATTACACCCGAAGAGGAAGTATTCTCATCCTGAGAGGCCAGTGTATCGGAGGGCTTGCCGGTTGAAACTTCTCGGAGTGATTTACTCCTCCTGAATGAACCCAAGGCCGGGACAACTCAAGCTATGGAGGAACAAGGCTTCAAGGTGGCAAACCAACTGAAAGGACATTGTTTAAGTGCACATACAATTCCTTTTTCTGGAAAGGAAAACCCTGTCAATAACTCTTGCTTTAGAAAGTGATAGAGAATATATACTACGCTTGTTTTTTCGTCATATTAATGATCAATTTTTAGGTTCTAATGTTCGAATATTTCCTGATATGTCATTGAGATCTCAGAGGCGTACGAAGGAATTCTTGGATTTACGGCCAAGAGTCCTAGCCTTGGGAGCAAATTTTATGTTGAAATTTCCTGTAAAATGTTTTGTTTCACATCAGAATAAGAATTACTTATTTTTTGAGCCTAAACAATTGACAGGATTTATAGAATCTAAAGAGCAACTGAAAATGAGTAACCTGAATGGCTGTAGCACCGCAGAAAAATGCCGCTTTCTAAGTTGAATAAGATTTGTCTTATTTCTTATTTTTATTTTTTCTTAACTCTCTCTCCAAAAGTTGTGGATTAAATAATTTGAATTATTATTGAGTAACCAAAACACTGTATTAAGTGGATTTGGGGTTATAGATTTTTCTTTTAATACTCTTTGTAATCTGTGTACAAGTATGTTTATTGCTTGTTTGTATTAATTAAATTGAATAAATAAATAATAATTTTAAAAAAAACAATTCCTTTTTCTGTTGTTAAACCCCCAGAAGTCACCTTAGACGCCTTTTGGGACTTGGTGGCAAATTTAGGAAAATTCCCTCAATCCTCAGACACATAACATATCTTCAAGAAAACAGTTCAGTGCAAACACAACCCGCAGGCTGAAGCAAAATTGCAAAACCTCATACTAATACATGGCTGACCCCAAAAGCGCGTTCAAACAACACAGTTTTACTCCTTTTCCAAATTGGCAAAGCATAGTCAATTGGCACCATGATAACGATAAGGCATTCCACAACGCCGTACCCTGAACCGACAACATAGATTTACGATTGTCAGTAAGTTTCACAGTTTCCAAAGATGGAATTTCCAATCTCAAGCTGTCTGAACTCACGTGAAGAAGCATGCCACCAAAATAGGGTACGAACAACTGAAGGACAGTTACTTTGGAGCACTTTACACATCAAACACAGGACCTTGAATTCTACCCGCATCCCAATAGGCAGCCAACGAAGCGCACGTAATATCGGAGTGATATGACTGAATTTTGAAGCATGCAAACCTAAATATATGGAGTTGCAATAATCAAGCAGCGGCGTTATCATTAATGTGAGGACTATACAAAAGGTATCACCCGATAGATAATCTAATAGATGTTTTGGGCTGCTAGGCCCTAGCCAGCCAGCTGCTGAATATCGACTTGGCCATTCACAGTAGCAAACTTTGACCCCAATGTTCAATGCCAATGGCTGGATATTGCCCCGGCATTGAATATCCAGGATTGCTGCCAACTACGGGAGGTCACCAGGCTGCCTCCCACAGTGTCATTATTAGGCTCAGGTGTGTTTACAGGTCATGAATCAGGACTTATTTAAACCTGTACTTCTTCGAGGGAGTAAACCGGCAGATAGACAAGGGTGACCCAGTCGACACTGTATATCTGGATTTTCAGAAGGCATTCGACAAGGTCCCGCATGAACAACTACTTTGAAAAATTGTGTGCCATGCAATCGAGGGTGAATTACTCACATGGATTAAAAACTGGTTGGAAGATAGGAAACAGAGAGTGGGGGTAAATGGACAATACTCAAACGGGAAAAGCGTCACGAGTGGAGTGCCGCAGGGTTCAGTGCTTAGACCCGTGCTCTTCAACATATTTATAAAACGACCTGGATATTCGTATGACAAGAGAGGTGATTAAATTCAGAGTAGTGAGGATACAGAAGGATTGCGAAGACCTGCAATGTGACATAAACACGCTCGAGAAATGAGCTGCAATGTGGCAAATGGGGTTTAAAGTGGATAAGTGTAAGGTGATGCATGTCGGTAAGAAAAATCTTATACATGAGTACAGGATGTCCGGTGCAGTACTTGGAGAGACCCCCAGAAAAGAGATTTGGGAATACTGGTCGACAAGTCAATGAAGCCCTCTGTGCAATGCGCGGCGGTGGCAAAAAGGGCGAACAGAATGCTAGGAATGATTAAGAAGGGGATCACGAACAGATCAGAGAAGGTTATCATGCCGCTGTACCAGGCCATGGTACGCCCCCACCTGGAGTACTGCATCCAGCACTGGTCGCCATACATGAAGAAGGACACAGTACTACTCGAGAGGGTCCAGAGAAGAGCGACTAAAATGGTTAAGGGACTGGAGGAGTTGCCATACATTGAGAGATTAGAGAAACCGGGCCTCTTCTCCCTTGAAAAGAGGAGACTGAGAGGGGACATGATCAAAACATTCAAGACAGGTTGTTCATCCTCTCCAAGGTAGAGAGAATGAGAGGGCACTCTCTAAAGTTAAAAGGGGATAGATTCCGTACAAACATAAGGAAGTTCTTCACCCAGAGAGTGGCAGAAAACTGGAACGCTCTTCCGGAGGCTGTTATAGGGGAAAACACCCTCCAGGGATTCAAGACAGTTAGACAAGTTCCTGCTGAACCAGAATGTACGCAGGTAAAACTAGACTCAGGGCACCGGTCTTGACCCAAAGGCCGCCGCGTAAGTGGACTGCTGGGCACGATGGACCACTGGTCTGTCCCAGCAGTGGAAATTCTTATGTTCTTATGTTCTCTCTCGTGAAACAGAGTCTTATCCAAATTAAGAAAATGGAGAACCACGTCTTTAGTCAATACAATTTGAGGTCATTTATGTACACGTGCAAGATTTCTTATTGCTGGGTCTACAGCCTGAACCTATGGAATATTTCTGGTCCTGCAGTTTTAGGCACTTAATTATCTTGATTTGCTATGCACCAATTATATTAATAGCTCAAAAGTACCAGGATGACAGCAGTGCTCCTTAGGGGTAAAGCGGTCATCGGCTGATTGCAAACAGTCTGCCAAGAAATAAACTCAGGATGGAGCTGCAGAAAAAAAACAATTCTGCAAAGACTTTTAAGGTGTTTGCTATCTCTGAAGCCTGGTACTGAGGCACCTTTGGGAGTACTTCGGGAGAAATGGAACTTATCAACACAGATACTCTTACATGATGTATGCATATAACATCTCTGTATGTAGTGAACAGTACATTAAGAAAACAAAATCTTTTCCAAATAGCAATCCAGGTGCATGGATATACCTGGGAATGCTGAAAAGTTCTCAGCTCAACCAACCAACTTCCTAAATTTTGAGCATTATTTTGCCAGTGTAGCTGAAAAGAGCGTTATCTTATTTTGTTAAGTGCCAATTTGCAGAAACAAAAATCTACGTTTTTGACATTGTTTCAGAACATTGGTTGAACCAGATCCACATTATTCTCTTCTTGGATGGGCTGAGAACTTTTCAGCACCCCCTTGTAGCTGTTATAACTAGTTTTCTATCCACCATTGAAACGTTTTCTATAATAACTTTTCAGTGAAAGGTTTTTAGGTGTCATTTTTTTTTTTCTTTTTGAGGGATTAATTGTGCATGGTGTTAAAGAGGCATATTTCTACAGCCTCAGAAATCAGCTATAGCCCACCGGCTGCTATTTTTGATCCAACTCTCAAAAGGATCTACAGCTGTTCTTTATCTGAAACTGGTTACTGAAGCAGTGGGGCAAAGTCTTCAACTGAATTATGACTTGTCAGTATTCTGAAGTTGTCAGAAAGCAAATCTTTGCTCACGTTACCAACCAAAACCAAGATGTGAAGCCATGAAAAGGTTAGCGGCTCTTACTTTTCTGTCATGCATTATTTAAAATATATTTTCATTTAAGCTGAACTCTGGGATTTCTTATGCCACTGCACATACTATTTAATCTGTGAGAGGTGAAATGACAGCCTGCATCCTTACTAAATGGTGCCTCTGATTTGGGAAGCCTGGGGCTCCCTCCAGTGGACATTTGTTCATGTTTTCATGCTTCTTCAAGAACTCCTGTTGGCAAGATCATTCGGGTGTTATGCTAAACCTTTTCATGATATCAATAAAGTCATACCCCTGAAAATAATTCCCTTCATATGTGGTCCAGCTACTTACAGGGTCACCTTTTATCTAAAGAAAGATTTGTTGGAAAACCTGCACTCAATGAAAAGGATTATTTTTTCCCCCACAGTAGCACAGAATATGTTAAATCTGGAACACTGCACATATTGTTCTCCCTGGCGATTGCAAGCCCTGTTACTAAAGTGTTCAGCGTCCCCTTGTGTGTCTTCACGGGGTGAATGCATCCATTTTATATTTCGCAGTTTCATTAAAGCAGTTCTATACTACGGACACTGAAAGTGTAATGTGAACTATAGAGGTGTCTTTAAGTGGAAAAGGCGGAATATGCTGTTTCAGAAGGACACAGCAAGGCTCACTGCTTCCGTGGTTGTGCTTCATCTCTTTAACTGAACAATGACGGGCTATAGAGATCCCAAAGCAAAAACAGGGGAATAAAGTTTATATAAATGCTGACGCAAAAGAGCAAATACTATTATAAACAATGCTGTCAGCCAAGCTTCATGTTTTTAATATATCTCTAAACATACATTATACTAATCCTTGTAAGAGAAAATGGTAGGTGTCAGAGACCATGGTATGGGTCAATCCCATCAGGTCAATTTCTCATGTTCTCAATCATTGCACTTCAATACGTTTTTAAACTGCAGGAATTTCAGCACGTATAAGCATTCAATAATAGAAAAAGGAAAGCTTTCACTTATCTCAAAAAAAAAAGAAGAAAGAGACCATTTGAACATTTTTCTCCAGGTCTGGGTTCTACGCGTTTCGCAAAAAAAATTGCTGCCTCAGAGAACCTGTTGGAACAACGTTTCTTCTTAAAACATCAAAGTGGTCTCTGCTGTAAAATGAATACCAGTACAAAAGACTTTGGAACTGGTGTTAACTTTACAGCAGACGTCGACATGGCCGGGGGTCTGGGTTGGCTTTTCAAAATCCGGCACCGTGAGTTTCGAAAAGCTTCTTGTCAAAATCACGTCGGCAGGCGGCATCCGCGTATACACAGATGCCGTCTGGGGGTGGGGCTTGGCGGGGCAGAACAGGGTGTGGTGCAGGTGGACCAGGGCGGGCCTGTGGGCGTGGCCACGGGCCCAGATTTTCCTTCAGGAAAATCTGGTAACTCTACTTTCAAGGATTAGTATAATGTGCATTTAGCAATATATTAAGAGCATGATGCTTGGCTGACAGCATTGTTTGCAATAGGCTATAGAGATCTGCAGAAGACCAGATCATTCAGAAGAAGAAATCTTTGTGCAGATTGGAGGATTGCTCATCTCCTCTTCTCTAACACAATCTTCCGCATATTCTATTTTTATCTAGTGTACCTGTGAGAAAAACAAAGGCTGTATTGTTTCAGATGGTTAATATTGGAAAGCACAGAACACAAAAAGATTCTCAAATCAACATTTAATTCTTTATTACATTACAGAAGGCAGATAGTATGAGCGGTTAAATAGTGTGTGAGAGAGAGATTTTGGATTCTGTTACCCATTTTTCCAAAGCCGGGCTCGGGTAAGATACATTGGCAGTATAATGGGTGATTCCCTACCTCAAAGGGCTTACAATCTAAATTGATACTGGGACAAGGGAGGATAAGGTGAATGTAGCACTGAGAGGCTGGTCCATTTTCCCAGGTTACCATTCACTGTGTCCCAAAGAGCCAGGATGAATCAGATATGCACTGTACTGTCTAGAAAGACTAGACTTTATTTCCTAATGCATACAGACCAGCAAAAATACTGGTATGAGCAACTACAGTAGACTTGTAAGTCTTATAAGCAATATTCTGTAATTCTATAATTCCTAAATGCATGTTCTAGAGAATGACACGCTAACAAAATTCATCACCATTCCCATCCCCGTGGATAACCACAAGAAAACATCTTCATGTCATTCTTTAAGGAGAGAGGGTAGAATTAGAGTATGAATAAGCACAGCCACTGACCCTCAAATTTTGCATCGAAGAATGCTGGTGTAGAGATCCAAGATGGCCGACCTCTTCTGATGCCTGGTTGGTCTTCTCTCTACCTTTCTTGCTTTGTACTGACCTGGGGTTCCAGATCGGTATTTCCTGATGCCGAAACAACGGGGAAGGAGTGCTGCTGGTGCCTCGTGATGTCTGGAATCTGCGACTTCGGGTTTGATAGAGAGTTTTTTGAGAAGGCTGCAAACGGAGATGTCGGAGAGCAGCCCACTGGAGACGCTGGCATGGAGTGGAGTCTTGGCTGATTTCCCTGGGTTGGATATTACACTGAGCCCCGACTATAGAGCTCCTCCCCCTCAGATGCAGTATGCTAGTTCCCTGCAGCAGGATTAGGATGCACTGAAGTCGGTGGAAGTTCCTGATCCAGAGGCTCAAGTTAAATCATCTGATGGTTTGGATTCTATCCAACTGAAAAATATTTCATCTATGGAATCTGTGAAGTCTCAAATACCCGAGAGGGAAATGTAGACTCCACTAGAAGTATTCAGGAAGAATCACAGGTTGGTGAGCAAACTATAACTGTACAATTGCCAAAATTTTCCCTGACTAAATCTTCAGAAGTAATACTGGATTCATTATGGGATTTAGTTGCAAATTTGGGGAAATCTCTGTGTCCCCAAATTCAATGTCTAGAGGAAAGATCAAAAAAGTGTGAAGAAGAATTTAAAGTAATGAAAGCTGAAATAGGATCTTTAAAATCTCAACTTGATAAAACTTAATAAAGATTTAAGTGAGATATGTCAACCGCAAGAAGTTATGATAAAAGATAAACTTGAGGAGAAAAATTGAATCCTTGGAAAACAATTCTCGTAATAATGATCTACGTTTCTTGAATTTCCCTCAGGTGTTTTCAGTAACACCGAGAGGGATGTTGAATAAATATTTTGTGGAAATACTTTTAGTACCTGAAGAAACAATTCCTCTTTTCTCTCAATTTTATTTCCTACCAATTAAAAAAATTTCTGGAACAACAAAATCTTAATCAAGATGAAGCATTTACAGATATTTCAACTATTTCGGAAACCTCTGATAGAGAGTTGGCTAAATCTTCAACATTAGTGGCTTCCGTAGCACTTTTACCAGATAAGATGTGAATCTTAGAAATGTTCTTTTAAAACAGACAGAAAGAATTTTTGGGCTTTAAGATCTAGATATTCCCAGATGTTTTTCAGGATACTTAAAAGGGAAGACGTCAGTTTTTGCTTTTGAAACCAGGAGTTGCTCTGATTGGTAGAACTTGTTATTTAAGCTATCCATGCAAATGTATAGTGAGATATCAATCATTGAAATATGTTTACTTTGAACCTTCTCACCTAACTGTTTTTCTGTCCATGAAACGCCTTTTTGAGCCATTTTGAGCTCTTAGAAGTTAATTTCTCTGTTTTCAGGTGTTAGATGATCAATGTTGCTTTTCCTAGGCATTCTAGTAATTTCTCTGTAATCTTGGATCCAAATGGTGGACTTGAGAATGATTAGTTGATTATTTTCGTCTTTATTTTTTCCCTTGATATTAATTAGACTATATTATTATTTTCTGTATAAGTGTTTTGCTTGATATAATGAATGAAAATAAATAAATAAATAAAAGGGGTGGGTGGGAGGGTTGGGGTTTGATTTTTACAGAGATTAATGTAGGAAAGGTTATTGAAGGAACCTATATATTTATTTTTTCCTTGATTAGTCATTTCGATGGATGGGAGGGAGTAAAAATGATTGTTCATGTATTTCTGAATGATGAATGTGCTTTTTCTAACAAAATTATTCTATGAACAATTGTTTATTGCACTTAGATAGTTTGGAAAATCAATAAATATTAAAATAAATAAATAAAAGAATGCTGGTGTAGAAGGACTGAGGTTGAGATAGACACTAAAGAATGACACAGGATGGTTTCCCGCAGTTATCCACAGGGACGGGAACGGTGATTAATTTTGTCACCATGTCTCTACTAGTCTGTGCTATGTAATCTTCATACAGTATATACTATTTTAGAATCAGAAAATAATATTAAATATTGAACTAGGCCAGTTACTGGGCAGACTTGCACGGTCTGTGTATGGCCATTTGGTGGAGGATGGGCAGGGGAGGGCTTCAATGGCTAGGAGGGTGTAGATGGGCTGGAGTAAGTCTTAACAGAGATTTCGGCAGTTGGAACCCAAGCACAGTACCGGGTAAAGCTTTGGATTCTTGCCCAGAAATAGCTAAGAAGAAAAAAATTAAAACAAAATTTAAATTGAATCAGGTTGGGCAGACTGGATGGACCATTCGGGTCTTTATCTGCCGTCATCTACTATGTTACTATGTTAAAGTGATAAATGCCACAGTCTGGAAGAGAGGCCGCTCCGTATTTTTGTTTAGTCATAATCAAAATCTGCAAGCTGCTCCTCCGAAAGTGACTACCCAAAATTCCCTGAGTTACATAGAGCAGACATGCTGTGTAAATCACTGTAAAATGTCAGCACTGAGGACGCTGATTTGCGATATGCCGAAACAACTACACGAGGACTGAAATATCATTGCACTGGCACAAAAATAACAGTATATATGTAATGTAATGTAATGTAATTTATTTCTTATATACCGCTATATCCTTTAGGTTCTAAGCGGTTTGAAGAAAATATACATTAAGATTATAAATGAGAAGTAAGAAGGTACTTAAAAAATTCCCTTACTGTCCCGAAGGCTCACAATCTAACTAAAGTACCTGGAAATTAATAAAGAAGAGAAAATAAAGATGGTTGAAAAAAGAAAAATTCTATGTGAACTTATAGGATGGAAATTAAACTGACAGTGAAGAACTGTATGAAAAATACATATGGAATGCAGTTAGAGAGGGTAGGTTACAATCTATTTATGGTATTTGTTTAATTGGACGGTGTTAAGGTGGGTAATTTGGGGGAAGGTTATCTGAAGGTAGGTGAATCTTCTGGAGGTAAAAGAGGAGGGGTTAAAATATTTGGATGAATTTTTTGAAAAGCAGGGTTTTGATTTCTTTTCTGAATGTTTTGAGGTTGTCTCATATTGTCATAAGATTGGAGATGGAATGGTTGATTTTTGCTGCTTGTGTTGCCAGAAGGTTGTCAAACATTTTCTTGCGATGTGTGCCTTTGAGTGTGGGGAAGGCGAAAGGGTTCGAGGTTCTTCTGTGTCTTGAGGTGGAGATTTGGTTTAAGCGGTTATTTAGATAGGAGGGGGAAGAGCCGTGTAATGCTTTGAATATCAGGCAGTAGAATTTGAATTGGATTGGATATATATATCACCAAACAACGTCCAATTATATCCAGCACTACAAACATTCATACATCAATATATCAAAATGGAGAAAAGACCTCAGTGTCTAATAGGGGTAACCAAAAAAACTTCCCATATAGACAAGCCAATCTCAAAATACCAACTTTGAGACCGGCAGACACATCCTTGGTCAAAAACTCCAAGATGAGCGGAAATACACTACTAATTATCACAGCCCTTTGTAGCAAATCAAAATATCATCACTTATCTGAAAACGTGGTATTCAAAATGATCCTTCTAGTAGTGCTGAGATGTGGAAGCAGGAAAAACCCGCACAGTGGAGCATGAGCACTAGGCACAGCAGCTACACACTCCTCACCACTTGCACGTTATCTCCACAGTTTCCAACAGGGCTCCCTGTTTCGCAACCAAGCTTCATCAGCAGGGCAGGATTAATTCGTTGAGGGCCCCTAGGCACACAAGTGCACTGGGCCCCCTGCTCCGCCCCACCCCACTATGTGCCCAGGCGGAAACAGGAAGCTGCATCAGAGGGAAACTTTGGGCATGAAGCACCGCTTGCAAAATTACAGTTCCCGTTGCCTTTCTTACCCGCGTTGCTTGCTTGTCTTACTTTCTGTCGTTGGGGGGGGGCCAGGTTGCCGATCAGGGGGGGGCCTGTATTGCCAATCTATGCTGGAGGGGTCCATTGCCATTTGGAAAAAACAATGTTGATACCCTCCTTCATCAGGCCCCCCCTGACCATTTCGGGCCCTAGGCACATGCCTACTGGGCCTATTGGTTAATCCTGCACTGTTCATCAGGGAATTGAGGCCCTGATTCTCCAAAGTGCATCCCGATTTTAGGCAGCTGTAGGCGTCCTACAGCTGTCTAATCAGCCAATCGGGATGCACGTTTCTTAAAAAAAAATGCTCCCCAGGCAAGCCTGAAGGCGCCTCCGGGAGCCTAGGGAGACCTGCAAGATGCCTAAGCTCGTCTAAGGGTCTTAGGCGGGCCTTAGGCTGAACCTAGGCAGCCCTACGCATCTCCCTAGTAGAGGAGAAGCTTAAAATGTAGGCCAGCAAAATGCTGGCCTACATTGTAAGTAGACGCGGCCGCTATACTTATCGCGGCAAGGGATCTCTCTGCCGCTATAAGTATAGCGGGCCGCGGCCCACTGACCAGGAGGGTGCCCAAACCCTCTGCCCGAAGATGCACCCCCCCGACACTACCGACCGCCCCCCCCCCGACACTACCAACCGCCCCCCCCCGACATTACCGATCTCCCCCCCCCCAACAATATCTTTTGCTGGCAGGAGGGTGCCCAATCCCTCTTGCCCGAAGACGCACCCCCCTCCCCGGCGCTAACAACCCCCAAACCTCCACTCCACCAAACCTGTTCTTAGATGGGTCTTGCACGTCTTGAGCCGGCAGGCACACCTCGTCGAAATGAAGCGGGCCCGCCCCTTCCCGGCCCATCCCGCCGAAGCCTAAGGCCTGATTGGCCCAGGCTCTAGAAGCCTAGACCAATCAGGCCTTAGGCATAGCGGGTCTGCCCATCCCCACTTAATCTAAGGCCTGATTGGCCAAACAGACCTTAGACTTAATCTAAGGCCTGATTGGCCAATCAGACCTTAGACTTAGTGGGGATGGGCGGACCCGCTATGCCTAAGGCCTTATTGGTCCAGGCTTCTAGAGCCTGGGCCAATCAGGCCTTAGGCTTCGGTGGGATGGGCCGGGAAGGGGTGGGCCCGCTTCATTTCGACGAGGCGTGCCTGCCGGCTCAAGATGTGCAAGACCCATCTAAGAACAGGTTTGGTGGAGTGGAGGTTTGGGGGTTGTTAGCGCCGGGGGGGGTGCGTCTTCGGGCAGGAGGGATTGGACACCCTCCTGCCAGCGAAAGATATTGTCGTGGGGGGGATCGGTAATATCGGGGGGGGCGGTCGGTAGTGTCAGGGGGGCGGTCGGTAGTGTGTGTGGGGGGGGGGTGCGTCTTCGGGCAGAAGGTTTGGGCACCCTCCTGGTCAGGGGGCCGCGGCCCGCTATACTTATAGCGGCAGAGAGATCCCTTGCCGTGATAAGTGTAGCGGGCCGTGTCTAATCTAACCCGTTTCTCTAACCCGCGTCTGTAACATGGACGCCGGTTACAGAATCGGGGTTTAGTTTAGGCCGATTCTGAATAGGACGCCTCTCCCGGGTGTCCTATTCAGAATCAGGGCCTAGGTGTCTTGCGGGCCTCGCCTTCAATATAGGCGGCCTGCCTGGGGAGCATTTTTTTTTTTTTAAACGTGCATCCCGATTGGCTGATTAGACAGCTGTAGGACGCCTATAGCTGCCTAAAATCGGGACGCACTTTTAGAGAATCAGGCCCTGAGTGTCAGTTAACCCGCTTCAACTAAATTGAGCCTTCATCTGAATTGATTCTCAAAGTTAGTATTTTGAGATTGGCTTGTCTATATGGGAAGTTTTTTTGGTTACCCCTATTAGACACTGAGATCTTTTCTCCATTTTGATGTATTGATGTATGAATGTTTGTAGTGCTGGATATAATTGGACATTGTTTGGTGATATATAGTAATATAGTAACATAGTAGATGATGGCAGATAAAGACCTGAATGGTCCATCCAGTCTGCCCAACCTGATTCAATTTAAATTTTTTTAAATTTTTTCTTCTTAGCTATTTCTGGGCAAGGATCCAAAGCTCTACCCGGTACTGTGCTTGGGTTCCAAATGTCAAAATCTCCGTTAAAACCTACTCCAGCCCAACTAAACCCTCCCAGCCATTGAAGCCCTTTTTGACATCCTTTCTTGGTTGGGAGTATCTTTACAAAAATAACAGTTTCATGTGTGATGCAATAAAACTGTATCATGTAGGGTTGCCAACGGAGCGACTACTGTACCAATCAATCCGAAAAACATTAACAAGAGCAACAACAACAATATCAATCCTAGCAGCGAGGCATATATACTCCTTAAACACCCCATTTGCTACAGTCCTTATGCAATGCTGGAAATGGATTTTGAACCAGCAGAACCCCGACATGGAGGAGTAGCTTGGTAGATAGAGAAAGCAGTTTCAAACTAGGTAAGCCAGAGATCAAATCCCCCTTCTCCCATTTATATGCTTTGTGATGTTACGCCAATAACTCATGTATATAGTGGTAGATCAGATTTGGGGAAATCCATTATTACAACATTCTTATTAGAAACAGGATGCAGATAAAAGTCAAAGGGCCCATCAGTCAGCCCATCCACAGTAACCATTATCTCTTCCTCTCCCTAAGAGATCCCACGTGCCTATCCCACGCGTTCTTGAATTCAGACACAGTCTCTATCTCCACCACCTCTTCCAGGATTCTGTTTCATGCATCTACCACCTTTTCTGTAAAAAAGTATTTCCTTAGATTACTCCTGAGCCTATCACCTCTTAACTTCATCTTTTGCCCTCTCATTCCAGAGCTTCCTTTCAAATGAAAGAGACTCGACTCATGAGCTTTTATGCCACATAGGTATTTAAACGTCTCTATCATATCTCCCCTCTCCCGCCTTTCCTCCAAAGTATACATATTGAGATCTTTAAGTCTGTCCCAATACGCCATATGATGAAGACCACGTACCATTTTAGTAGCCTTCCTCTGGATCGACGCCATCCTTTTTATATCATTTTGAAGGTGCGGTCTCCAGAATTGTATACAATATTCTAAATGAGGTCTCACCAGAGTCTTGTACAGGGGCATCAATACTTCCTTTTTCCTACTGGCCATACTTCTCCATATGCAAACTAGCATCCTTCTAGCTTTCGCCGTCACCTTTTCAACTTGTTTGGCTACCTTAAGATCATCACATACAGGGCTCCTTTTACTAAGCTATGATAGCGGTTTTAGCGTGCACTATATTGCCACACACAATACACGCTAACGCCTCCATAAAGCTGGTGTTAGTTTTTTCACATAGCGCGGGGCTTAGCGCGTGCTAAAAATGCTATCGCAGCTTAGTAAAAGGAGCCTACATTCACACCCAAGTCCCACTCTTCTGTCGTGCTTATAAGTTCTTCATCCTCTAAACTGTACCATTCCTTTAGGATTTTGTAGCCCAAATTCATGACCTTGCATATAGAAACATAGAAACATGATGGCAGACATAGAGTGGCAATGACAACAGCAAAAATGAGAATGTGTTTTGGGGAAATTATTGTGCATTTCTGGGATAAGGTTCCACTGGTAGGGGGGCTCTTCGATGAGGTATCTCTTTTCACGAGCAAGAAAGGATGATAGGGGGACAGCTGCCATCACAGCCAGTGGAGATTCTTGTTCGGCTACAAAAGACAACCACCTGTGTTGCTTTTGGAACTTGTAAATGTCATTTCTAGTCTTGACTGGGACAGGTTTGCTTCATCAGAGAAGATTTGGGAAGGAAGCCGTGATTTATAAGGAGCCATTTAGCCAGCACTGGTGAGAAATGTTCCACGCAAATGGTACAAAAAGCCAAGATCATTTGCTCTGCCAAATTTCAACTGTTCTCTTATATTAGACCTGATGATTTATTTGTTGACATTTGCCACTTGCCACCTGCTCCTGTATTCCTCCATCTCCCATGCCTGCCTATGAGTTTATTTATTACAACTCTCTCTGCCTATTCGTTAAGCAAAAACTAGACTTAATTCACCCAAATATAGCACTTGGGAAATTTTCTGACAGGATGTAATTCATTAACTCTGATAAATTAATGTAAGTGTGTACTATTTAAATAACACAACAAAGAGACCTGACAAATCTATGGGAAAACGTAGGCTGAGATGCCTATTCTTTTCTTTATGATGAGCTTTTCTATAAATAAGATTGTGCTTCTCCGTCTGCATATGGTGTCAGTTCCTGCTTCAGCAGTATTGTATTGGGTTGTGTATGGCGGAACATATTTGCGTGTTAACACAGAAGTAAAGACGATATACCTAAGGAGACTTGATCAGGTCAGGGTGGGTGTAAAAATAAACATAAATTCCCCATTTCGGAAGGGGAATGCATATCTTTGTCCAAATGGATCTGCGATGTGATTTATAGAAACATGATGGCAGATAAAGGCCAAATGGCCCATCCAGTCTCTCATCCCTATTGGCTAAGGCTCTTAACATTTGCATCTCCTCTTCCTATAGGCTAAGGCTCTTTACACCTGCATTGTGAGGTCATAGAGATGCCCATCCGCAGTAACCATTATCTCTTTCTCTCTCCAAGAGATCCCACGTGCCTACGCCAGGCCCTTTTGAATTCAGACACAGTCATAGAAACATAGAAACATGATGGCAGATAAAGGCCAAATGGCCCATCTAGTCTATCCATAGTCCTATACCTCCTGCCCAATGGTTGATATACCCTCCAAAAGTAAAACTACCAAGCAATGGTGTAGTAAAAGGGGAGGTGGTCTGCACCAGCAGCCATCCTCCTCTCTGTTCCCCCCTCGCTCCTTCCTACTCTTCCCTCCACCTCACGCACACCTTCACTTTCTCCCTCGCTGTAACTCTGGCTCTTCGCCAGCGTGAGCAGCAACTCCAGCCTGCTGCTTGCGCCAGCGTCAGCTCTCCTTCTGATGTCACCTCCGGGTCTCACGCCTAGGAAGTGATGTCGGAGGGAGAGCTGACATGGGCAGCAAGTTCGTGATGCAGGGGGCTGGGAAGAGGAGGGGAAGGGGTGCTACCCCCCCCCCCAGGTGCCTCTCATCCTCAGTACACCACTGCTGCCAAGGGATAGCAGGCTCTGTGTCAGCCTCAGAAAAATTACATGTTTATGTTTCTAAAATGGTGGACATAAAAGTATACGTTCCAGCACATAAATGTTTGTTGCTCTTTTTTTTTTAAAGTAAGCATATATGTGCTGCCTTTAGCATTCAAAGTGGGGGCACTGGAGGATTAAGTGATTTGTCCAGGGTCATAAGGAGAAGTACTGGGATTTGATCTCACAACCTCTGGGTAGAGCGGCAGCGTCTCTACCACTGAGCCACATCTGCTGGCTCATAATTGTTTTTGTGTCTGTTTAGACCCATTGGGGTATTAGACATTTATGATTCTAAACTGAATGGTCATGCTGCATGTAACCAGCACATAAACATCCATTTCTCTGTGTATTTTAGAACTGGTGCTATGTCGGCAGATTTTATTCTAAAATACTAGTAGAATTTGAATTTCTCCAACTGGATATCTCGTTCCAATTTATATGTCCTGTATAAACTGACACCCCCATACAGTAACTTTTGTGGCTGAGAACTGATTCTACAAGAGATTCTATGTTGCCCTCTGACCAATCATGGATGACAATCTGCAGCATGTAAATTTGATCCTGAATGCTTTTCACATCTCTAGAAAGCAACGTGCA
The DNA here is from genome assembly GCF_902459505.1 of Geotrypetes seraphini. NCBI lineage: Eukaryota > Metazoa > Chordata > Amphibia > Gymnophiona > Dermophiidae > Geotrypetes > Geotrypetes seraphini. The sequence continues at coordinate 222,050,351 of NC_047085.1, forward strand.
TTGACTTGATATGCATGACGTTACAGTCCTAACGACATGTATATTATGTTGGAGTGGCTGAAGGATAGGTATGCATGAAAGAGTTTTCATATTAGAGCCCGACAGAACCCAGGATCCGTAGAAATTGAAATGGTAAATGAAACGGCTCCCCATTCCATCATCTGACCATAAAAGACCCCATCCCAAAAGCTACCGCCCCTCCCCCATCCATGATCACTTTCCTGTGCCCCTCCTTTCCACTGACCACATGTAGGTCGTCCTGGGCCTAACTTAGTGAAGCCCTGGTGATCTAGTGGCCTCTTCAAGGGCAGAAATGAATCCCAAAGGACCCTCGGCCACAAGAGGACATCCGCTCAAACTCAGAGGAGGGAAATTTAATGGCGACACCAGGAAGTACTTCTTCACGGAAATAGTGATAGATCGCTGGAACAAGCTTCCAGTGCAGGTGGTCGAGGCCACCAGCGTGCCTGACTTTAAGAATAAATGGGACACCTACGTAGGATCACTACGAAGGTCAAGTTAAAGAATTGGGTCATTAGCACACAGACTAAATTGGGTGGGTCAGTAGAGTGGGCAGACTTGATGGGCTATAGCCCTTTTCTGCCATCATCTTTCTATGTTTCTATGTTTCTACTTGTTCCTACCCTGTGCCACTGCTCCTTTGAAATGGCCCTGATGCTCTAGTGGCCTGTTTGGAGGCAGGAATGGGAGCCACTTGTTCCTGCACCATGCGCCGCGCTAATCCAAATGACATCCCACAGCAGTCTTGCAGGACATCAGCAGGAAGACTCATCATTCATTTGCATTACATGGGACAGAAACGAGAGGGGTCCGTTCCTGCCCCCAAAGACCACCAGGGTCACTTCAAGGAAGCAGTGGCACAGAGCAAGAATGAGTGAGGTTTGTTCTTTCCACTGAAGAGACCACTAGACCACCAGGGCTTCACAAATGTAGGCCTGGGGAGGGTCTATACAGGGATGAGCGGGAAGGGTGGCGCAGGAGTGCAATTGTGGAGTGGGAGAGAGAGGTTTGGTTTCAGCTGAAAATAGGCATTTTCAACTAAAACCCAAACCTGGATTATGGGCTGCTCTTAATGCTGAATCCGAAAATGAAATTTGGTCAGCCTCTTTTTCATAGAAGTGTACAGTGCTCCCCCGCAGATTCACGGTCCCGGTCATTCGCGGTATTTTCCAACCGCGAATGACCGGGCAGGAGAGGACAGCCAGAGCGCCGGCGAGTGAAGGAAATCACTCGCGGTATGCTCTGACCACCTCTTCCAGGGACCAGCAAGTGACTTCAGAGGGAAAGCCAACACCTGTTGCGAGCAGCAGGCTGGAGAAGCTGCTCGTGCTAGTGAAGAGTGCGAGTGTGTCATGGGGGTGGAGAAGGATCGGGGACGGAGAGAAGGGCATAGGGATGTCACCACCCAAGGCACTTTCTACCCTTGCTCTTTCATTGATCCTGCCAAGTACTTTTGCTATTGTCTACTGTTAGAAACAGAATACTGGGCTTGATTGACTTTTGGTTTGACCCAGCATGCTCTGACCTACTGGATCTGCTGGTTTTGGGCAAAGGAATTTTGACAGTGATATTTTTTCCTCTGTCTTAGCAGTAGAGAACCAAGCAGATAAAAAAGGGAATTTATGATTCACAAAGTCCTTGGGTAAATTAGCACCTACTAAAGTAATTCATGTTGGTTCTAAGAAGAAAGTTATTTGGATTAATAGAGAGGAACAGGAGCTAAATTAAGCTGGGCAGAGATTAGAGAGGAAATGTGGCAAACGTAGAGATTTGTCAAGAATTTTATAACAACTGATTTTATAATAACACGTATTTTTAAAGCGATTACCGTTGTTAAATTGGATTTATATGGAGCTAACATCAATGCTAAGATCAGTGCTACTTATTTTAATTATTTTTAAATTTCAAAATAAGATATTATTCACATCCAAGTACATTAAGGAAATCTAGGCAATAAGATGAATTAATACAATTTAACTCATCAAACTAACATCAATCAAATTTGTCCACAATATAAGGGGAGTGTAGAAAATAATCTATATATATATAAAATCGGAGGTATGTATGTGTGTATGTATGTGTGTGTGTGTGTGTATGTGCCGCGATCACGCAAAAACGGCTTGACCGATTTGAACGAAACTTGGTATGCAGATCCCTCACTACCTGGGGTTCTGGGGGTCTCGCGGCCCCCCTGCACACGTGGGCGGAGCTACAAACTGAAAATCGGATTTCACCCATTCATGTCAATGGAAAAAATGTAAAAAGCTGCCATTCTCACAGTAATTCAAAAACGACTTGACCGATTTGAACGTAACTTGGTATGCAGATCCCTCACTACCTGGGGTGATATGTTCTGGGGGTCTCGCGGCCCACCTACACACGTGGGCGGAGCTACAAACAGAAAATCAGATTTCACCCATTCATGTCAATGGAAAAAATGTAAAAAGCTGCCATTCTCACAGTAATTCCAACTATAAAACACTTTCTATGACACTATAACCACTAGGGACATCGTTTCTATTCTACCACGGACACCATACATATAGAGTTTGTATGTTCTAACTGTATTTGTAACTGTTTCCTTCATGCACCCCAGTTCATAATGTTATTACATTACATGAGTACTCACATATGCTGAACATATGCATGGAGTTTCTTTTCAACCTGAGTTTCCACATATTTAGTTGTTTAAATCAATACTGAAACTTTTGGATGCCACTTATTCCAACAGATCTTCTAGAGAATGACACGGGGAAAAAATCTGTCCCCGTCACCGCCCCGTCACCAGCCCACCATCCTCTGCACCGCCCCGTCACCGCTGTTCCCTTCACCGCCCCGTCACCGTCACCGCCATCCCTTTCACCGCCCCGTCACCGCCACTGCCATCCCATTCACCGCCCCGTCACCGTCCCCGCTGCATCCATATAAGCCTTAGTACTGTAATATTTAGCTTATTCCTTTCTTATAAATCAAAGTTCCTGCTGCTGAACTAGAGAAAGAGATGTTCAGCTGGCAGGGCTTTGTTTATAAATTTTTATCAACACAACTAATATACTATTTTATCCTAAAGCAAAAAATAAATAAATAAATATAATTTTTTTTTCTACCTTTGTTGTCTGGTTTCTGCTTTCCACATCTTCTCATTGAATTCCTTCCATCCACTGTGTGTCTTCTCTCTGTGTCTTCCATTTGCTGTTACTGTGCCTCTCCCTTAACCCCCCCCCCCCCCCCAATTGGTCTAGCACCCATCTTCTTCCCTCCGTTCCCCCATAGTCTGGCATCTGTCTTCTTCCCATTCTGTCTTCCACATTTCCCTTCGGGGTCTGTTCCTCTCCACCCTCCTTCAATGTCTGTCCTATTCCTTTCCACCACCACCCTTCCCTCCCTCCTTTACCATCTGTTCCTTTCTACCACCCTTCAGCTTCTCTCGCGTGGCCTATCTATCTACCTTCCTCCCTCTTATTTTCATGGCACGTTACAATGTAATTTGTGCAAGCCACTGGAGCCTGCGAGCTCGGTCCCTGTCCCATCCCCACAAACCATCTCGCTTCTGTGCTCCTATTTTCCCCATTTCTAATATCTCCCATATGTATCTGCCATTGCCCCCCCGTGTCCATATACCATCCCCATGGCATGTCCCCTTTATGTCTCTGTCCCTATGCCCCATGCACATAATTTCCCCTCTTTCTGTTACCTTCCTGTGTCCAGATTTCCCCTATCTTCCTCTTCCATACCAGTGTGTCTCTTCTTTTCAACCCCATCTAGCTTTTTTCCCTTCTTTCTTCCCCCCCCCTGCTTCTAGCATCTGGCTCACCTGCCAGTCCTTCCCTTTCTTTCCTGCTGTGGGTTTTTCTTTCCGACTTCATCCCCTTTCCCTTTCACTCCCTCCTTCCAATTTGAGCCGGGAACACTAGCGATCGCACGGTCCCCGCAGCTCACACCTGCCTGCCCAATCGATTCTAGTGTTTAGCCAGCTCTCTCCCTTCTCCTCACCTTAGTTTGTAGATTTTGTTTTTCGGCGACCCACACACTATCAGAGAGCCGCGCACTCGCGGCTGCTCAGTGTTCAATCTTCTGCTCTGCTGCAACTTCCTGTTTCCGGTTGCGTCAGAGCAGAAGATTGAACACTGAGCAGCCGCGCGTGCGGGTCACCGAAAAAGAAAATCTACAAACTAAGGTGAGGAGAAGGGAGAGAGCTGGCTAAACACTAGAATCGATTGGGCAGGCGGGTGTGAGCTGCGGGGACCGCGCGATCCTTCATGCCTCACTGCGGGGACAAGACCATTCACCGCCCCGCGGGCGGTGAATGGCCTTGTCCCCGTCGCCGCAGCGACTGCTAGTTTTCTTCCCCGTTTTCGGCGGGTGACCCGCGGCTAAAATGCGGTGGCCGCGGGTAAACTGCCACCGTGTCATTCTCTAAGATCTTCCTTTTCAGTTAAAGAGATTGCAAATTCCAGTGAGACTTGCATTCTCTATCACAATCAACAAATCACAAGGACAGACTATTACATACTGTGGAGTGGATTTAAGATCCCCCTGTTTTTCCCATGGACAACTCTATGTTGCTTGATCAAGGGTGGGTTCACCCAAGAATTTATATGTTCTTGCTCCTGGAGGTGAAACTAAAAATGTTGTTTATAATCAAGTTTTGTGTTAGTTGTATTGTATTCATTTTGTCAAATATTTCACATTATAATTTGAATATTGTACTTTTTATAAAGCTGTAAAAAAATAATTTAATTCACCACTATAAAGTATCTTTATTTCAATCCATTTACTGTGTTATTGCTATAATTAAATACCCGTGCAACGCCGGGGCATCAGCTAGTCAGAAAATAAAAGAAGAAATATTAACAGAGATCAACTTCTGAAGTTAACCAACAACCAATTTAAACCTGCAGGGGAATATTGAGAGCTTTAAATCTTCTTTTAATTTTAAAAGTGTTTTGGCTCAAAAAACACCCCCAAAAAACAATAAAATTTACTCTCAAATAAAACAAAACAGTTACAAGGAAATTTGAGTCAAAAACTAGCACCTAAAGTAAACGTCCATGGTCTCTAGATCAAAAACTCCTGTCTCCTCTTTTGAGTTGCTTTAGATATATCAAGAAAAATATGAACCAAAGTCCTGAAAAACTGTTCATTTATATGTCAGAAGTATAATTATAATACCTGATGACAGTCCATCTCTAGAATAAATGTTGCTACCAAAGTTAACCATAGGCCCTCTTTTACTAAGGTGCGCTAAATACTAACGCATGCATGTTAGTCTATGGACATGCTAGCATTTAGCGCGCGCTAATTTGATTAGCGTGCGCTAATCGCTTAGCGCACCTTAGTCAAAGAGGGCGATGGTGTTATTACTTCCTGGGAAGATTCTGGAAGGTTTGTCAAATTCAAAGTGCTCTGCTCACTTTCATCTTTCTCTGATATTCCCTTTATAGATACATACGGTGCACGCACTACTGGAGGCTGAGCCTCCTCAGATATATCCAATACTTCTCTCAGATAGTGCACAATGGGGTCCTTTTTACTAATGTGCACTAACCAATTTAGCACGCACCAAGAAAATTAGTGCGCGCTAATCAATTTAGCGCATGCTAAAGATTAGCGCACACTAAATGCTAAGGCACCCATAGAATATAATAGGCGCCTTAGCATTTAGCGCATGCTAATCTTTAGCGTGTGCTAAATCGATTAGTGTGCGCTAAATCAATTGTCACACGCTAAATCAGTTAGCGCGCCTTAGTAAAAAGACCCCAGTATTTCTAATGGTGATAATGGAGATTTAGGGAAATTCAGAAGCCATAAGTTATTCTCCCTCTGTTGATTTTCAAATTGTTCCAATTTTTTATCTAATTTAATCCTTGGATTTATATATTGGGTCGTCTTCTAAATTAGAAGCTCAGCTCGGTTTACATAAAAATAATTAATGAAATAAAAGGATCATATCTAATTAGTGGTTCTAGTAAAGTTATCTTAACCTAATCTATAGCCTCAATAAGCATAATTAAAACTATATGTTTTTAAAGATTTTCTAAAGATTGGAAGAAATGGAAGAATTCTAATCTTAACAGGAAGTTCATTCCAAATAGATGTAAAAACATATGAAAAAGATTGAGAAATATAACCCAGAGATGTTATTCTTTTGAAAGAAGTAAAAGACAACTTATACACCTGAGAGGTTCTTGATTTTTTAGCCCATTTAAAGAATTCAAAGAAATGGAGACCAAAGGCGCAAAAATTCCATGCAAATTTTTAAATGTTATACTTGTGCGTTTAAAATTTTGCATGGAATTTTTGCGCCTTTGGTTTCCATTTCTTTGAATAAATTTATACTCAATTGTCCATGTCTTAACTTCCTGTACAGATATCAGCTTAGCTTCAAACATATTAACTTATGCGGTTAGTTGTTCCAGATGTTGAAAATGAACAGTAAAAGCTTTAGAATTATCATTTACCTTATTCACCAATCTATTAAACACTAATGATAAAGAAGAATTTCCATTCTGGATATTATCCCACAGAAGAGAGTGCAATGTAGTGGTTAGAGCTACTGCCGCAGCACCCTGAGGTGGTGGGTTCAAACCCCGTGCTGTTCCTTGTGACCCTGGGCAAGTTACCTAATCCTCCACTGCCACAGGTGCATTAAATAGTTTGTGAGCTCACTGGGACAGACAGGGAAACTGCTTGCAGTACCTGTATGTAAAACCACTTTGGGTGTGATTGTAAAACTACATAAAGGCAGTATGCAAATCCCAATCCCTTTCCTTCCTCTGAGTCTTAAGGGAGCTTTTCCAGTTGCAACCCTGACCTTATAATAGTGTGTTGATGGACTTCACATTTCACAGGTAGCTCAATCAGAGAGGAACATACATATCGCAGGGATACCTTCCAGGGAAAGCCTCAGTGTATCTCCTCTTTCAGCAGCAAAACTCTGACCAGATCCATCACTACAGGTTGCAGGAAGGCCACTCTGAAGTCAGGGCTATGAGAAACCCCTTTCACTGCTGTGCTAAACTAGGAGACCCACCATTGAAGCAGGTAATCTTTAGGAACTTGTTGAGGGAGCATAAAAGGCTTTCTACCTTGCCTCAATGCCAGCAGGTTTTCTGGTTTTGAGGGCAGGAGTCTGGCCTTTCCCCATCTTATCCCAATTTCAATATAAGGGGAGGATAGCAATGGCAAAAAAACATGCAGATGCCCTGGAGCTCACAGTGCAACATCTCTGGGGATCACCATTTTGGCCACTTCCCCCAAGAGATTTTAGGATCAGTGGAACTTTGTAACCAATCTGATTTTCATTTTTTTCCAGGAGAAAATTAAAGCTATTATTGCCACATTTCCAGGTAGAACCATTGTCAATTGAAATATAATAGCTTGAAGATTAACCTGCTGAAGTCTAAAGTTTTGATTCTAGGTTCTTATCTCTAGATTGTAATCTTAGTCTGATTGGTTGGATATTGTTCAACTTTCTTGTGTTCAACTTTCTTGTGTACCTATTGGGTATTTTTTTTAAGTGCCAAACTTTTTTATTGGTATTTGAAGAAATAACAACCAAAACAATAACAGAACAAATATAGAGCTGCATAATAGCACAGAAAGAGACGCAAGAGAGGATACAATACAGTTGCGTAGAGCTAATCACACACTGCACATAGAAATCCAGTGAGGACCACATAGTTTGTTATCTAGAGGTCAACCCATGTACTTTGCTTATAGCAGCCTCATACTTAAGGCTCCTTTTACGAAGCCACGTTAGCGGTTTAACGCATGTAATAATGCGTGCTAATTTGCCAGCCTTGCTAGCCGCTACTGCCTCCTCTTGAGCAGGCAGTAGTTTTTCAGCTAGCACGGGGGGTTAGCGCATGCTAAAAAGTTGCGTGCGATAAAGCCGCTAATGCGGCTTCGTAAAAGGAGCCCTTAGCAACAAGGCAAATAGAGTCCCATCAAAAGGTATCATTTAAATATGATGTGTCTTTCCAAGCATTAAGGACATACTGAGTGGCAATGGCCATCATTATGTTAAATAATTGGGACTGAGTTGGAAGTAACCTGTTAGAAAGGGCCTTTGCTTTCCAAAAATTATTACAGTAGGATTAAGGTTCATTAATTTGAAAAACCTTACAAATAATCTTTCATATTGTCCATCAAAATTGTCTACCTAATGCTAAGGAACTAGGAGTATAATTTCATGGCTGTCTGGTTTTTTTGGGAATCACATATACTCATATTTCTCAAGAGATATTTTAGCAGATTCAAGGTCTTGTTTTGATTATCTCTGTTTAGACTACTGCAATGTCTTAGATGGCCTCCTCAGAACAGCCTAAACAAATTACATGATATTCAGAATGCAAGTGGCCTGATTAGTAATAAATCTAAGGTGTTATTGCTATATTACACCAGTATGATCCCAATAAGACTGTAATGGATACAGTCCTATATGTTCCATCTTGAACTTTGAGGTCCGCCCAGGAATCTTTTTAAATCTTCCTTCTAGGTATTGGTTTAGATTACAGCCTTTTTTTTATTTTTATTTTTTTGTAGTAGGCCCTTAAGTGAGGAATGTTCTTCCTTTGGAATCTGATTTATTTATTTTTTGAAAATGTTTGAAAACATGGTTGCACAAGAAAGTGTTTAATTGATAATGTTGATTTAGATTGCTGATTTGCATTGACTATTTCTATTAAGGCTCATTTAATACATTTTCCCAGCTGTTAACGACTTTGCAATTAGAGAAACAGGTGCATAAAGAAATGAAACGAATACGAGTATGTGAAATGTGGCAAAAAAAAAAAAAAACCCTGTAAATGGAAAAAAGGGTATAAACTTGTTTGTTGTGGTTTTTGGGGAGTTTTTTTTAAATTTCCAAACTACCATAGTGCAAACAATTTCAATATACATAAGTTTACACGAAATGCACATTAAACTTATAGACATTAATGTACAACTATTTCCCCCCCCCCCTTCTCCACCCCCACCAAATAATCAGAAAAAGTATATACCTACAGGAAACCCTTCATATATTCCCCGAATGAAATTCCAGTGCAAAACCCTCCACCCTCCCACCCACCCTGGATGTGTATGCTTAAGGGTCAATAAAATAAAATCACTTATCATTCCTTACAGAACTTAGTCAACGGTTCCCAAACATCCGTAAATTTCTTAAACCGTCCCTGTTGTATGGCCATCGAACGTTCCATTTTAAAAGTATAACAGAGAGATTCCCACCAGAAAGTGTTATAAACTTGTGATTGAAAGAAAAACAGGCCTAGGATATGGACAGCAGAACAGTTTTTTGGTTGGAAGGTCCAAATCGCCAAACTCCACATTCTCTAATTGTTGATACTGTATTGGGCAAAACATTAGTGGGACCTACCACATTCTGTTGCCTAGGAAATTTGCATAGCTGCATCATTCTTTTCAAAGCATGGGCAATATAGTTGTTGGGGGGGAAGGAGGGTGTTTGTTTTTTTAAAGAAGGTAGAAGGGTCTTGGACACTGTTCCTTCTAAGCTGAGTGGGTGTTCTCCAATTGCATTGCAGACAATAGGAGGTGGTACTTCAATAGTGTTTTCAATCACTAGGGAAAGGCAGGTTCCTTAGAGTCCTGCAGAACTTGCCCGTCTCTCACCATTGAAACTGTGATGGTGGAACAGCACCCATCGCTGGCAGAACTTTAGATGGAGAACACCCACTCAGAGGGATCAGTGGTTTTAGTTTATTTCTATGTCATTGTGAGAAGCTGTAATAGCCTTTCTTTTTTATTATTTTATTACATTGCATTACATTAGAGATTTCTATTCCGCCATTACCTTGCGGTTCAAGGCGGATTACAAAAGATATCTAAATGGGGTTTACAATAGAAGAACAATTGTCATTTCTAGAGTTGTAAAGAGTAGATCATTTTTCATTACTAGAGTTGTTAAGAGTAAGTGAAGTTAGGACTGTTTCAGGAATTTCTTGACTACAAAAAAATAAATAACACAAGTAAGCACGTGAAAGGAAATTAAAAAAAAAAAGATCAGGAAGAAAATTCAAGTACAGTGGTGCCTCACACAACGAACTTAATTCGTTCCAGGAGCAAGTTTGTTATGCGAAAAGTTCGTTATGTGAAACGCGTTAAGCGCAGTGACTAACGACTGCCTGCAGTGCCTGCGCGGAAGGATGCAATACATCGGCAGCGATCGTGGAAGCTCGGGCGACTTCGTTGTGTGAAACGAAGTTCGTTGTATGAATCATGACATGAAGTTCGTTGTGTGCAGCGTTCGCTGTGCGAGGCGTCCTTTATGCGAGGCACCACTGTATAATCAGCTATCAGAACTAAAGTCAGAGGGTGGGAGGAACATCAAGCAGGAGAAAGAAAATGTAAAGCAGCACATGCTAGCTTTTACAAAGCCGTGGTAGAAATTTCTACCCTCGGCCAGCGAGTTAAATGTTCCATAGGATACCTATGAGCGTCAGAGCATTTAACTTGCCAGCCCACAGTAGAAACCTTTACCGCAGCTTTGTAAAAGAAGTCCAAAGTAGAGGGAAGGATTGGCCTAGTGGTTAGAGCTGCTGCCTCAACACCCTGAGGTTGCGAGTTTGATCTCAACCTGCTCCCCTGTGAATCTGGGCAAGTCGCTTAACTCTCCAATGCCCCAAATACCACAGTTATATTGTGAGCCTGCTGGGACAGACAGGGAAAATATTCAAGGGTACCTGATTACTATTCAATGTATTGTAAACCACTGTGGGTGAATCTCTTCATGAAAAGGCAGTTCATAAATCTCAAAAATTAAGATTGGGTAGGCTTACAGCAAAACATTTTCAACTGCAGGTCTCTCGGGAGGCTCACTAAGTTCAACATTATCCACAGACCTATCTATCCAAAACAGGTTTATCACTTAAGAACCAAATCAATCGAGATGAATCTAAACATGTGTATTTTATAATCCTGTAGTAATCATTTACAGGGAAATTTCAATAGAAAATGTGCTCTAATTTGTTGGACCATCGGTCTGAGGAGCATAATGGGCTGCCTCCTCTTTTCGATCGCCCCAGTCACATCTGGAAACACCCAAACCTGTGAGTCACAATAATGTTGCTATTTGTACTTAAAATGCAATTTCAAAGCACAATCACAATCTGACTCTATTACAATTTGTTATTTTGGGCCCCTTTTACAAAGCCACGGTATAGAGATGCTGCCACAGTAAATGCACTGAAGCCAATAGGAATTGAATGGGTTTTGGTGTATTTACAGTGGCGTCATCACTAACAGGCCTTCATAAACGGGGCACTTTATCTCTTCTCCAAGAATAACATTTCAAAATCTTTCCCATTGGAAGTAAAAGGAGTTGTCTGGCTGTGGCATTACTCTGCACTGGCGCACTCCATCGTCCAGCAGGAATAATCTCTTTTTACTTTGAGGGCTCCCAGAGGCGAACAAAAGGCATGAATATACAACATTTTGACCAAATAACACTCAGTACAATATCAATATATTCAAACATTTAAGCGTTTAAAGTCAGATCTTTAGAAGTGCTTCTTATGGATTTCACTTTCTTTCCTCAAGACTTATTTTTATTTATTTATCCCAATCTTCTATTAGACAGGAAAAGGATCATGGACATCGTCATTTTTAGCAGCAAGGATGGCCCTCTCTATGGGGCTAAACGGCATCAGAAGTGTCAGTATTCATCTCAGCAAGCCCAAAAACTATGGATTAGACACTAACCTTTCATATCCTGTAGTCGGGCCTCACGCTGCTGTACTGTCTCTGAAGCTCTAGATTTAGCAGCTCTCTTTTTCATATCCTATAGTCGGGCCTTACACTGCTGGACTGTCTCTGAAGCTATAGATGTAGCAGCTCTCTCGCGCAGTGTTGCAAGTCTTGTATTCCTGTCTACGCTGCTGTTTCATTTTTTTAGCCTTTGATTGCACTTGGCCAATTGCCTTACGGTTCCTTGGAGGCATTGTTACAGTGTTTGGTTGAAATTTCTCCATGCGTTTCAGAGTTATGCTTGAAAAACTATGGATTAGACATTAATAGTTGTTGTTTTTGATTATTTTTACATGTCACCCCCTTCCCACCCCCACAGTATTTTTCCCAAGATAGTAAGTCATATGTATACCTAGTTTGGTTGAAATCTCTCCATGCATTTCAGAGTTATGCTGGAACATACACAGATACATCCGATTTTATACATAAAGATTTGGTTTATATCCCGTCCGCCCCCAAAAGCTCAGACTTGTTGCACTAAATTCAACATGTGATCATTAGGCTTATAATTTTCTCACTTCTATAGTTGTATCACTCCATAACATTCACATTTTTATAACTATATCTATTATAAAATTCATATGTTAATCATTCAAAAACTTAACTTGTATCTCAGTGTCGGGCGGGGACCAGTACGTCCAACATGTTTTATCTCATGGCATTTTCAAGGAAGTCTCCCTTTTCACCACATGGTTCCATCTCGGTCTGCTCCTCTACCCTCTATACAATGTTTGCAAGCATTGGAGTCAGCTCTGTAGATGCTGTGGATGCTTGAGCATCCCCAGTATTGAACAAACTCCTCGACTATGTCTAGGGATAGGTAATTTCTATTGTGTTTTACACCCCAAATAATTTTCAAAAGTTGACTTCTTTGTTAGGAAGAATAGATACAAGTCAGTGGATGTAGCAGTAGACATTAATGAATCATCTGTAACAGCTTCTCTTTTTGTGCACTTTCATTATTTGTTTTGACAAACAGTTCAGACAACTGCAATTAGAGTTTTGTCCAATTATCTCCCTTCAAAAAAATAATTTGGGTGAATTGAGATTTAAATAACATAAAGCTGTACAAAAACAATTAACTATGTTCTACAGGAGACACCAAAATAGAGTTCCTAAAAGATAAGAAAGCAGTGTTATTGGTATATATATAGTAATACTTCAGGGTGTAAAAAAAAAATGCACAAGACTTTGCATTAAAGTTACAAGTAAATAGACTTATTTCTTTTCATTTACTTTTTATGAGACAATTGAAGTACTGGAAATAAATGTGAATCTTTATTGCTAGTACGAACATAAACAAGAATGCTTTTTCTCATTGTCTTCAGTTTTCAATTAAAAAAATGTTATTTACTTATTTGAAATAATAGTTACAGCAGTGTATCGCAAACTAGTGTGCCTCCAGTGTGCCGTGAGATGCCAAGGAGGAGGAGAGGCACCGGTGCTGGCTCACAGCCAGAGCGCTTCTCCTTCTCTCCTCACGTCTTCCCTTCCAGCACCCCCCACTGGTGGCTCAGGGCCCCGTTAGGGGGCCTTTGCACAAGCATAGGCTTCGATGTGATGACATCACGCATGCGCGTAACATCATCGCATTGACGTCCGTGCACTTCCGGATCCCTCAAGCCATGACCAACATGTTTTGTGTGCCGCAGCTTGGCAAAGTTTGCAAGACACTGAGTTAAAGCGATACTGGATGATACTATATTTCTTTAAGAAATATTTACAAAGCTGAACATGCATTGAAATATAAGGGTGCAAAACAATTACTGGTGAATCAGCCTGCATTATCAGTTAGTGCATGAATACGGTAGCTGTTACCATGCTGGCATGACAGAGCACACTAATTCATGCATTACTGCGTTATGGAGCGGGAACTAAGCAAAGTATGGGCAATCATTGCACTGGTTACAAGCGGAGGCACGAGTAATGTTTAAATTTTCATGCCTCTGTTTTAAATCAGTTTGGGGATTGGCACCTACATACCTGCTATCTCATTTTGTGCTATATAACCCTATGAGGATAACCAGGAATTGTAACCTATTTGCTTACTCGAAGATTTTAGGCTGCAAACTTAGGTCTTATTTAGACAGAATGCTTGCTTTTCAAGCAAGCCAACAACAGTCCTGGTTGGGAAATTATATCAGCGGAGCCATGCTGTCCTATGGCGCTTTTAGAAAAGAAATTAAGACAGTATTATTTGACAAATTTATCTCTTAATCTGTGCTTTTATCTTTAACATAATTAATTTTACTCCATTAATTTTAAATTTTTAATGTATTCCTTTTCTTCTTATTTTGTATTTCAATGATGGTCCAGTTTTTCTCTTATGTGGAAACCGCCTAGAATTCTTTTGATTAAAGCGGTATAGAAAAATAAAGTTATGTTATTACACTTAGGCCCCCTTTTACAAAGCCGCACAGCCGAGTGTCGTGCAGCTGTGGCAAATGCTCTGATGCCCATTCAATTCCTAAGGGCGTCGGAGCATTTACCGCGTTGGTCCGCACTGTCGGCTTTTGTACAAGAAGGAGTTAGTGCATAATCCTTACCATGTGCTGTCACTCAAGAGGAGGTCCTTAGTGCATCCACAATTTATGAATTACTTTAATACATGGTAAAGAATTTATTTTATTTATTGATTACCCACCTGTTAACCGATATATTTCTGTGCAGTGTCCTAACAGTTACTGCCCAGCTTTGCATGCATTAATTCAGATGGGGTAATGTATTTATATCATTTGCATACTGCTTATATCCTAAGCAGTTTAAACTTGAAAAGTGATCAGGCACTCTTAAGTATTTTCTCTTTCTGTCTCAGTGGGCTCACAATCTAGCTATGGTACCTGGTGCAATAAAGGGTTAAGTGACTTGCCCAGGGTTACAAGGAGTGGTGCTGGGATTGAACTCGCAATCTCAGAGTGCTGAGATAACAGTTCTAACCACTAGGCCACTCCTCCTAAAACTTAGTGCAGTTTCATAGAAGAGCCTCTAGTGTACATTAGGGGGGTAGAAGGAAAATATAAGATACTAGCTGATGCCCCGGCGTTGCACGGGTATTAAATTATAGCAATAACACTGTAAATGGATTCAAATAAAGATACTTTATAGTGGTGAATGAAATTATTTGTTTATAGCTTTATAAAAAGTACAATATTCAAATTATAATGTGAAATATTTGACAAAATGAATATAATACAACTAACACAAAACTTGATTATAAACAACATTTTTAGTTTCACCTCCAGGAGCAAGAACATATAAATTCTTGGGTGAAGAGACCCCCAGAACATATCACCCCAGGTAGTGAGGGATCAGCATACCAAGTTTCGTTCAAATCGGTCAAGCCGTTTTTGCGTGATCGCGGCACATACACACATACACACACACATACATACCTCTGATTTTATATATATAGATGGTGATGCATTATGATAAAGGAAAAATTGAACTGAGACTAAAAAACCTAAATAATTGGATCAAAAGAAACGATTGATCAATATGGTTTCAGGAGCTGCATTGGGGTCTGGTGTGGTTCAAAGTATGGGGGGCTCCCCCCCCCTCCGCCTCAGTGGGTGTCAAATGGCAAGCATTAGGTGTAATATTTAATGGGAAAAGAGGAGCTAAAGACCATGAGAAAGTGGAAAAGTGCAGGGTTGAAATTGCAGCAGTCATGCCTACTTTCTTACACCCCTCTTATTCAAAATGCCATATGATCTATTCACATGCGGTGAATACCATCCATACCAATACAATCACAGGCCTAGTTACAAACTCAGGCACCCACTCATGCAGTCATTTATCTTTTCATTGTGTCACATACACTGTATCCACTTACCTAGCTCCCACTCACTCGTAAAGTACCCATGACTGTTTTATAATTCCCTAACGCCCTACTTGTCCTGTTTGTTTTAATTAGATTGTAAGCTCTATTGAGCAAGGTTTGACTCTTGCATATTTAATGCACAGCGCTATGTAGATCTATCAGTGCTATACAAATGACAAGTACATAAGAACATAAGAATTGCCGCTGCTGGGTCAGACCAGTGGTCCATCGTGCCCAGCAGTCCACTCCCGCCGCGGCCCTTAGGTCAAAAACCATTGCCCTAACTGAGACTAGTCTTACCTGCGTACATTCTGGTTCAGCAGGAACTTGTCTAACTTTGTCTTGAATCCCTGGAGGGTGTTTCCCCCTATAACAGCCTCAGGAAGAGCGTTCCAGTTTTCCACCACTATACATAATATTAGATTAGCATGGATCTTGTACCTAACTTTTGGGTGCAGCATTTACGCCTGCTGAAACCTGTTGTAAATGCTGGCATTCAACTAATCCAACTCAGTCAGGGGACAAAAGTTAATACAGAGCTGTTAGAGCAGAATGCCAGCCAGTTATCAGAAATATAAGCACCAGACAATGTTTCAAATACTTTCTTAAGAAACAATAACATATCTCTTATTAATTTTCTCATAAATGCAAATAAAATAATCTTAATAACTCCACCCCTATCTGTCAATACTCTTCTTAAATTGGATATTTCGCGATCCTCTCAAAAGCCTGGGTTCTGGGTTCTGACATGTTTCGCAATAATTGCTGCTTCAGAGAACGCGTCATAAGAACATCTTTACTTTTAATTTAAGAATTTGAATGATCCCCTGCTTCTCATAACTGAACGGTTCATAAGATTATTTTATTTGCATTTGTGAGAAAATTAATAAGAGAAGTGCAATGATTGAGAATTGGAGCCATTGACTAGTGGGCTTTGGGCCCGTATTTGGTCTTACGGTCTCACGACTGACATCAATTTCTCTGAGCGCTTGTGGAGGTATGTTATTATATGTTTAAGAAAGCATTTGAAACAGTGTCTCGTGCTCAACTAATGGCAGCTAGGCGTGGAAATGACCCTATTCCATAGCATCACTAATTTCTGCGAACACCCCTCACCCATTCATGATTCTCCAATGGTTACGCGCCTCTTGAGTTGTGCAATATAAAATTTTGGCAGACATTTTGTAACACAGTGCTGGGCCGATCCACATGTAAACTCAAATGACTACCAATTAACGCTCATTATTAAGAACATAAGAACAGATTTCCTTACACATCCAGGGTGGGTGGGGGGAATTTATTTTGGGGATTTAAATTACTTAATTATAATATTGTAATCACATCATATGTCTTATTGTATTAATAATTGGGAAGAGGATGGGAGAAAATGATTGTTTTATTACTTGTGTAGTTAATAGTGCATTTTATGCAGTATTTTTTGTTCAATTAATTGTATTGTACTGTCAAAGTTTGAAAATCAATAAAGATTAAAAAAAAAAAAAATGAACATAAGAACAGTCTTACTGGGTCAGACCAATGGTCCATCTAGCCCAGTAACCCGTCTTCACAGTGGCCAATCCAGGTCACCAGTACCTGGCAAAAACCCAAATATTAGCAACATTCCATGCAGTGGCTTCCCCCCTCCCCCCGCCATGTCTGTCTCAATAACATATTATGGACTTTTCCACCAGGATGGATTTTGGGCATGAGTTGTTAGTGACTCATTGACCAATTAGTTCATGTAAGGGTCTGGGATCCACACTCAAATTTACGCAATTTATATAGAATCCGGGGGACTTAAGTATAATCGCATTCAGAAAAGTATAATGCGTTCATGATCTTGAAACAATGTTTTAGTCCCTGCTCAGAGAAATTTTAAAACTTGTGTAACAAGCTCTGTGTGTGTGGGTGGGGGGAGGAACCCCTACAAGTTGTGAATTTGGGCTTATTGGGTCACAACTGATAGGTCCAAAACCTAAGGCTATATTTTGACACATGAAATTCTTTCTGTAGCAATGGCAGTGCAATCTACATAAGCAATGCCACAGCTTCTAGCCACAACTTAACCCAATTAGACATCTGTTTCTGCCCTGTGATGTTAAAGGCAGGTGAATTAGTGTAATCTCTCGCAGTGCCAGCCAGATAGATAGATAGATGTGACTGCGAAGACATGACTGCAGCAGGAAAACAGCTAATCTTCCTATGCTCCAATTAACCTCTGTGTCATGTATAGGCAGTTTCAGCTGCATCAATCAAGGTCTCTTCAGCTAGAGCAGAAATCCATCACTTCAGCCACACACACGCACGCATTATTCTCCCACAGTATCATAATCCTCCATTCACCAGAGAGGTCTTGTGAGAGCTGGGAGGAGAGGCAGGCTCATTCTCCTTCACATCTGGTTGATTCTTTTGGTCTGATCAGACCTGCATGCCTCGGGCAAAGCTGTGAACTATGGCACTATTCATCACAGCGTACTGCCTCCCGCTTCTCTGATCACTAACCTCTTCCTAGCCGTTGCACCAGTTCTCATCTCTGAAACTTCGGAGACGAGCCATTTTTCTCAATTCGCCCTAAATAACTTTGTTAAATAAAATTAACAACATCCTGTGTATATAAAAGTGCACTCTGAAAGGCCTATGCATCACTGCAAAGAAATGAATAACGTGCCCCTTTTTTAATTTTTAGACTTGCGATCCTCAAAATCATACAACATATTATAGGCCTGATTTTATAACAGGATTCCCATTTTATAAAGACATAAAAGAAACCTCCCAAACAAAAAGTTGCCATAGAACAGTAGAATCAAGTAAATATATCAAAAATATCCAATATTCATAATTAAGGGCTCTTTATACTAAGGTCCAGTAATGGATTTAGGGAGGAATTCATCAATTTAACACACATTAAGGGAATTAATGCACATTAAACACTAAGGGCTCCTTTTACGAAGGCGCGTTAGGGCCTTAAAGCGCGGAATAGCGTGCGCTAAAATGCAGCCCGCTCTAGCCGCTACCGCCTCCTCTTGAGCAGGCAGTGTTTTTTTGGCTAGCGCACGCTCATCCAGTGCGTGCGCTAAAAACGCTAGCGCACCTTCGTAAAAGGAGCCCTAAGGCCCCGATTCTATAAAAGGCACCTAAAGTTAGGCACCTGGATCGGAGGCCGGGCCTAGCTGATCTAGGTGCCTAACTTTACCCCCCTCCCCTCTCCCCTTTTATGAAACCACGTTAGGCTTTTTTATCGCCGTCCACATCGGCATTAGCTCTGATGCTCATCGAAATTCTATGAGTGTCGGAGCTAATACCGCTGAAGCCGGTGATAAAAAAAAAAAGCCTAACACAGCATTATAAATGGGGGGGGGGGTTATTTTCTTAATTGACTTAATCGGAGTTGATAATTGAACAGACCATTAAAAAACAATTATAAAAAAATTAATTAGCTGGGAGGTGCCTAACTCATAAGGCGCCTACCACTTCGAGATAGGCCTCTGCACTGAGGTGCCTACCAGCAAGTAGGCATGGTTAAGGGCGGGTTTGGGGTGTGGATTGACTTAGGCACCAGTAGACACCTATCTTAGGTAGATATATTTAGGCCAAGAAAACCCTGGCAGAGTGCCTAAGGATTTAACACCTACCGGTGCCTCAGTGGTACTGAACAGGTGCAAGTGGATCAATGTTTTTTACTGCATCAAGATTTACAAAGAGTAATACTTTTAAAACCAGGAGGAGGAAATATTTTGTTTTTCACTCAGAGAATAGTTAAGCTCTGGAATGTGTTGCCAGAGGATGTGGTGAAAGTGGTTAATGTAGCTGGTTTTTAAAAAAAGGTTTGGACAAGTTCCTGGAGAAAAAGTCCATAGTCTGCTGTTTAGACAGACATGGGGAAGCCGCTGCTTGCTCAGGATCAGTGACATGGAATGCTACTACCGTCTGGGTTTTTGCTAGGTGTTTGTGACTTGGATTGGCCTCCGTGAAGACGGGATACTGGACTAGATGGACCATTGTTCAAGACCCAGTAAGGCTATTCTTATGTTCTTTTTTTATTTATTAATATTTTTATTATAATTTCAAATTTAATAGTATTTATCATATATTTAGGAAACAAAATTCAATTGCAATGCAAATCATTAGAGTAAAATTTAACAGAAATTTTGTATCATCATTTCAGGCAATTGAGTTTCCTATAAACCCCCTATAAAAGAAGAGGAAATCTTTAGGAAAAGAGACATTAGTATAACAGGAAAAAGATTCTTTAAACAAAAAGAAGTAGCAGTGGTGTAGCGAGGGTGAGAGGTGCCCAGGGCGGTGGTGCCCCTCCCCCGCACTCTTGTCCAGCCCCACCCCTACATGCTCCTTCACCGTCCCCCATTGCCATGCACCTCTGTATCTCTGTAACATTCCTGGCGTGAGCAGCAACCCCCAATCTACTGTCGTGCCTATGTGGGCTGTCCCTCTGACGTCACTTCCTAGGCATGGGTCCAGGAAGTGATGTCAGAAGAAGAGCCGATGCAGGTGTGACAGCAGGTTGGGGGGTTGCTGCTAACACCAGGAATGTTAAAAAGGTAAGAGGGAACGGAAGTGGTGTGTACGCGCATCAGTGGAGGCGGGGAAGAAGCAGGGGGATGGAGAGAAGGGCAGGTGTTGCACCTCTACTAAGATGGCGCCAGGGCAGACCGCCTCCCCCACCCACCCACCCCTTACTACGCCACTGAATAGTAGTGCTATGGAAGTGGAAAGAAGTAAGAGAGAGACTCATATCAGGAGGAGCTAGAACATGTCAGGAGGAGCTAGAACATGGAAAGGAGGAGCTAGAACATGGAAAGGGTGGTGAGAGGAGATGGGCTGGTGCTTTCTGTGAGAAAAAAGAAAGGAGGCAGATATATTTTGGAGGTGCTGGACTGCAGCAATGGGAGAAAGATAAACAAGCAAAAGGTTGACCCTTAATCCCACGGAAAATGCGAATCCAGCAAAAACAAAAACTCTGTGGCGATGGTGATGTTCAGGATGCAGGCTTTATTATGAAATATACAAATTCAAAATCCGCATAAAATATATTTAAGACCCAAACCGTTGGGACCTGTGGACCCAACACAGTCCATGTTTCGACAATACTGTCATTCTCAGGGGTTCTAAAACTCCTGATATAAAAACACGTGGATTAAAAACTGAAAACATAACTCTGTGCGAATGAGGATTACTCATTAGCGCAGTAATGCAGTTGGAAGGCTTCTGCCCAGCTTAGAGATAACAGTAGCCAGGAGCCTCGCTTGCCCCAGCATTGACTATCCAGGGTTAGCTCAACCCCTTACCAAAAGCAGCTCAGCAGCTACTTACCACAATGGGCTGAATATATCAAGCCCTGTATTTTTGTTTATGCTCATATATGAGCAGGATTAAAGGGTAGGCCAATTAGGCATGTGCCTCGGGTCTGAAGAGTTCAGGGGGCCCCAAAATGCTGCCTGCTCTGATAATGTCGGTGTACCTGCCTCCAGGCCTGACTCCAGACATTTAAGTACTGCCTCCTCCTGCCTTGTTCATTATTCAGTGCAGTTGAACTCGCAATCTTCAAAAGGCCATGGGCAATGGTTCCTATATGCTGCCCGTGGCTGACCCAGAAGTCTTT
The DNA here is from genome assembly GCF_902459505.1 of Geotrypetes seraphini. Lineage (NCBI taxonomy): Eukaryota > Metazoa > Chordata > Amphibia > Gymnophiona > Dermophiidae > Geotrypetes > Geotrypetes seraphini. The sequence goes on from NC_047085.1 coordinate 222,071,578, forward strand.
TCTTAGATGCTGGGATTTTGCGTCGGAGGGAAGGCTTCCGAGTCAGCTGTCAACAACCTGTAGGATTCGCTGGCCATGACCTTTTGAAAACCGTGAGTTCAGCTGCACTGAATATTGAAGAAGGAAGGAGAAGATGCTACTTGGACTTCTAGAACCAGGCCAGGAGGTACACTCTCACAGGAGGGGGGCAGAGGTAGGGAGGGGACAAGACCACGGGGGGGACAGAGAGGGGACAGGGCCATGAAGGGGTGGATCTAGGGGGCCCAGAGTACTTTGGTGCCTAGGACCCACTGAAGAATTAATCCTGCCCTGGGAAGATGATATAAATAAGTAATATAAACATCCTCATCAGTAATAGAAGATAATAGATATTAAAGCTGAAAACATGCATAGAAAGGCAACATACTGAGAAGGGAACAAAAAAAATTTCTTTCCGATAAACAAACAAAATAAAAAGGACAAATATGTTGAGATATAAATGTTGTTTAGTCTGCCTGATTTGATCTGAGACTGTAGGTTAATAAGTCTTCTTTCAGAGCGTTTTCTTCTTCATCTGACAGCTTTGGAAAAAGTGAATGATACTTGTCGGAAAATGATAATACAACATGATGCCTGATGGCTTTCATTCTCATCCCACTCTCGCAGAATCCCTAATAACTAAGCTTTTCCCTGCAGTGCTCGCGGATGAGCTTTCCTTGTGTGGTAATAGGAAAACGCACTTCTCATTCCAGCTCTGGTTCTTACTCATTTTTGCATCTTGTCCCCATTCACCCTTCTGTCTGCCGCGTTTCATGCACTGCGCTAAATGTAAATCTTACTGCATAAAAATCTCCTCGTTTGCACTGACCTAAGCTCTAAACATCACGAAACCCACTGGTGGGGAGAAAAAAAAGTTGCTTTCCAGTTTTACAAATGACTTGGAAAGAAATTAAATTCAATGCTGGAAAGGTAGCGCATTAATAAATTCAGGAGTTATAAAATATGCCTGCCTTGTATGGGCACCATGCAGCCTCTTTGCAATAGATTTTAGGAGTATGGTTCCCTTGGGATTATTACTATATTCAGTAACTGATAGCTGGGGCACATCGTGTATTGCTGAGTTCCCATTAAGCTTGTCAGAGCCACAGCACCAAAGCCAGGTTTTCATGTCTTCAAATTCATGACCTAAATATTTCAGTTAGATTGGAGCCGAAGCCTGTTTCCCCCCCTATCCTCACATTTCATGCACAGAACTTAAGAGAGCATTTCCTGTATTTTCTTGCAGCTGTAAAAGGTATGGCTATAGCAAACCCAGCAATTACTTCCTATGAGGGGTACACAAGCTAAACTTCAGGGGGTTTATTTCATTTCCCATATTGATTTTATACAAATCCTTCTTTTGCTCTGTTTTCTTAAAATTGTTTTGTCCTGTTTGCTTTTATGTTTCAGGGGCAATGTCACAAATAGCACACACTCAGGCCCTTTCACTAAGTTGTGGCAAGTACTTAACGCATGGCGAGACCTCATTTAGAATATTGTGTACAATTCTGGAGGCCGCACTTTCAAAAATATATAAAAAGGATGGAGTCAGTCCAGAGGAAGGCTACTGAAATGGTGCGTGGTCTTCATCATAAGGCATATAGTGACAGACTTAAAGATCTCAACATGTATGGTTTGGAGGAAAGGCAGGAGAGGGGAGATATGATAGAGATGTTTAAATACCTACATGGCGTAAATGTGCATGAGTCAAATTTCTTTCATTTGAAAGGAAGCTCTGGAATGAGAGGGCATATGAAAAAGGAGGTATTGATGCCCCTGTATAAGACTCTGGTGAGACCTCATTTAGAATATTGTGTATAATTCTGGAGGATGCACCTTCAAAAAGATATAAAAAGGATGGAGTTGCTCCAGAGGAAGGCTACTAAAATGGTGTGTGGGGATAGACTTAGAGATCTCAATCTGTATAGAGGGGTAATGTGAGAATAGCAGCTCTCACGGAATATGAGTCGCACAGCAGCATTTTGAATGGATTGAAGAGACGAGAGACAGGCATGCGGGAGCCGCCCAAGAGAAGTATGTTGCAGTAGTCTAAGCGCGAGGTGACGAGAGCATGGACAAGGGTTTTGGTCGTGTGTTCAGAGAGAAGAGGACAGATTTTGGTAATGTTATGGAGGAGGAAGTGCCAGGATTTGGTGGTCTGTTGGATCTGAGCAGAGAAGGAGAGAGAGGCGACAAAGATCACTCCAAGGTTGCGAGCCGACGAGACAGGGAGAAGGATAGTGTTATCCACAAAGATAGAGAACAGCGAGAGGGGGGAGGCTGGTTTGGGGGAGAAGATAAGGAGTTCAGTTTTAGCCATATTCAGTTAGAGATGGCAGCAAGACATCCAAGCGGCAATGTCAGACAGGCAGGCTGAAATTCAGGCCTGAACTCCCGCAGAGATATCCGGAGTGGAGAGGTAGAACTGGGAGTCATCAGCATAGAGGTGATATTGAAAGCCATGAGAGGAGAACAGCGTACCAAGAGAAAGGGTATATAGGGAAAAGAGAAGAGGGCCCAGGACAGAGCCTTGGGGTACGCCAATAGATAGCAGGATGGCGGCGGAGGAGGATCCATCGTAACATACACTGAAGGTCAGGAGCGTGGATGTCAGCAGCAAGCTTTCCATGCTCCCGCTTGGGCCCACGCTGTTTTCTAAATGGTTTCATCAGTTCTCGTGAGTCCCATGAGAACTGACAAAGCCATTTAGAAAACAGCGGGAGCGCAAGCGGGAGCGCAGAAAGCTTGCTGCTGATGTCTGCGCTCCTGACCTGTGCACCGCTAGCGAGGGAGGGATACACGCTGGATCACCAGGAACTGTGACGACGACGGAGGAGGAGGAGGCAGCAGAGGGTGGGTAGCTGTTTTGAAAGGTGAAGCTACGGTGGCGGCTGCGATGATGGCGGGTGGGCAGGTGGTTGGGTGGGTGTTTTAAAAGGTTTGGCGGCAGGGTGTTTTAAAATGGTGCAGTTACGGCGGATGGGTAGGTGTTTAAAACGGTGCTGTGGCGGCAGCAGGGGTGGGGAGGGTTCTAAATTGTTCCTTCGCTCCATAAGGTGCACCGAGATTTGGGTGAAAAAAAAATGCGTCTTATGGAGCGAAAAATACGGTAAGTTTCTCGAGATAGCCTGATTATACAAATACTGTGGAGGAAAAAAAAATCTTTCACTCCTGCAACTTTGTTTCCTTGTAAATATGTGATTTGATATAATGATGTTTAGATCCATCTCAATTGAGTTTTGGTGTGATAAAACTCCACAAGATCCTTCTAACTTACACCCCCCCCCCCCTTTTTTTTTTTTTTAGCAAAACTGAGCATGAGGCCTGAATACAGACATCAGCATGGCATGTTACCTGTGAGATGGAGGTGTAGGCACGATTAGGGATGTCATGTCAAACTGATGAAAAATCTGGCATGTAAAAGGTCCCAGGTACACATCTCACTATAACCCCCTTACATTGTATGGGTTACCAGACGTCCGGATTTCCCTGGACGGCTTTTCAAATCCCGGCACTTTGTCCGGGTTTTGAAAAGCCTCCTCTCAATTGCATTGGGCAGGAGGCAATCCATGCATGTGCGTATGCCATGTGATGATGTCCCATGCACATGACATCATCACGTGACATTGGCACATGCACGGATTGTCTCCCGCCTGACCAAAGCAGGCAGCGGGGGTGGAGCTAGGGCAGGAATGGGGCGGAGATGGGCGGGCCTGGGGGGCGGAACTAGGGTGTCTGGATTTTACAATCGTAAAATCTGGCATCCCTAATGGAGAGCCCTCCAAAACTCACCCAAACCTACTTTACCCAACTTTATACCTCCCCAATAGCCCTTATGCTTGCAGGTATCACCTATATGAAGGTACAGTAGATTTTTTGTGGACTCACACTTCATTAGTTAGAGTTGGATATGAGCCTGGGTCCTTTGTCTGCAGTCCACTGCACCAACCACCAGACTGCTCCAATGACCCGCTTGCTGCTCTAATAGGACTGGCCATAACATCTGAAGCTGTCAAACAGGCTGGTATGTACTGTTTCATCCACATCTTTGAGAGGTGAGAGGGAGTCCGTAACCACTGAGGAAGTAAAGGAGGGCCATGCCTTTTTGGCACTTACTTGTTATTAAAACAGGTCTACCTTCAAAATGCCCAAGTTCCATCCAAATTCTAAGGCCTTTGATCGTGTAGAATGGATTTCACGTATCAAGCTATGGATTGGTTTGGTATAGGATCCAGATTTATTCAAATGATTCAAACCTTGTATAGTTCCCCCTCAGCCATACTATATATTAATAATACTTTTTTGGAGCATTTCTGCCTGAAGAGGGGAGTTATACAAGGGTGTCCCTTGTTTCCTTTGCTTTTTGACATTGTTCTAGAACCCTTGTTGTTGGCTATTCAGCAGGCAAAGGATATACAGGGAATTCCATATGCAGGTCGGGAATATAAGGTCTCTGCTTATGCAGATGATATCTTGCTTCATTTGAAGAATCCTGAATCTACCATCCCGCATTTACTGGAATTGATTAGTCTCCTTGAGATTTAGATATATTTCATCAAACAGCATTGAAAACGATCTAAAAACTGTGCTTCGAAAATGACAATGTGTATGTTATGGCAAATAAACGCTGGCTTTTACAAAGCCGCGGTTGAGGTTTTTACCACAGGCTGGTGAGCTAAGTACTCCAGTGCTTATAGAATTCTTATGAGCTTCAGAGCATTCAGCTCACCAGCCCGCGGTAGAAACCTCTACCGTGGCATTGTAAGAGGAGCCCAAAATGTCCAAATGCCACTTTATGCCCTTTTTGGACATTTTCTCCTTCAAAAAGAGCTCCCATACTATATTTGGAGAGGAATATGATGTTCATCTTTCTTTTGTCTGTTCTTACGGGGACATTTTTACTATGCAGCCATCCATCCTGCAGTTTAAGCTTTTCTTGAAATTTTAGTCCGATACAAGAATTAAATGAAATGAGTCTATTAAATGGATTTATTAATCCATAAACTGCTTGAATTTATAATTGAAGCAACGCTGATAAAACGGTTGTTACATAATTATTTTTGAGCAACTTTAGAGTGAAACAGAATAAAAAAAGAATGTAAGTTTTAGCATGCTTTCTTGGCATCAATTTCATTGTGCCCATATATCCTACTCCTATTCATATCTCCTGTATTGCCACTACAGAATTATTCATCAAGAATATGCTTTCCCTAGCAACTTAAATCATTTTGCTTGACAATGCATTAATTGCAAAGAGGAAAAAAAATCTTACAATTTCACTGTCTCCCTTTCTTTCTGTTAATAAATATGTATTAGCTAGCTCATTTCAGTAACTGTTTATTAAATATCAAGTGAGAGCACTTGTCTAATGCTATAATTATTATTCTTTTTAAGACTGTAACCTGCTTGCGGTTGTGTGTGCAATTTGGCTTATGGAAAGCAAAAAAAGATTAAGAAGCGGTAGGCAATCTGTTCTGGAGCTGGATTATTATAATAAAATGACGGCAGGGGTCCCAGCTGAATATCGCTCAGAACCCACATAAATTAGTCCACATATCTTAATGCAACTCTGCTCTCCCTACTACGCTACTCCCCAATGCAGTTCAGACATGGGCGTTGAAATGGGGGTGGCCACGGGTGTCATGCCCTTCCCCCAAAAAAATTGGCAGTGAGTCAGAAGAGATGGCTCTTCCACCTCCCCCACCCACCTCCTCCACGGCTGCTCTCATCAACGAGTGAGCCTGCTGCCATTGGCGTGCCCCAGAAGTCTTCATTCTGCAGCATCCAGTTGCAGACCAGGCAGGCCAGGGAGGAGGTAGGTGGGGGAGGCGTGAGCCAGAGAGAAAGGTCTAGGGTGGAGCTTTTAAGCCCCCCACCCCCAAACAAAAAGTGTTCTACTGCCTAAAGGTTCAGAATCCTCTCCCACCACTCCAATACAGCCCCTCTTTCCTTCCCACAACCCAGACACAGGTCTAAACCTACCTCCCACTTCCCTAATGCCTTCAATTCCTCCTTTTATTCCAGGCAACCCCCTTGGGGCTCCTTATAATCCCTGGTAGGGATTACAAGTAATCCCAAGTCTAGTGGGCCTCAGGACAGGAACAAACCCTACTCCTTCCTGACTCTCTCAGTTCCTCCTTAAAAATTACTGTCACGAAGATGGCTGCTACTGGTATCTGATTGCTGTGAGGACGCCGTTGAAAGTCAATTTACCTTAAGTTTCGTTGATCAAAATGCCGAAACGAAGGGGCAGAAGTGTCGGTGGAGCCTCCCGACGCTCGGTAGCCCCGTTGCCTACGGTTAACGACATTTTTCGGCGACTTCTGAGCGAGCAGGAAGCGTCGGGGAATCGCCCTGTGAGTGTCCCGGCAGAGAGTAGTGCCGCGGGGTCCCCTCAAGGGCTTGACATCACACTGAGCCCCGACATCAGGACGCCTCCGCTTCAGCCACAAGCGCTGGGAGCCAGCTCACCGCGAGGAGAGAGCACACCCGAAGAGGAAGTGTTCTCCCCCCGAGAGGCCAGTTTGTTGGAGGGCTCGCTACAGGGAACAACCCAGAGTGATTCTCTCCTCTGGAAGGAACCAGCGACTGGGACAACGTTGGCTGAAGAAACTCAGGACACCAGAGAGGTAAAGCACTCGAATGAACAATATTTAAAGACACAAGTTACTTTTATTCCTCCTGATAAGCCCTCTGAAGTCACTTTAGACTCTCTATGGGATTTAGTATCTAAATTAGGGAATTCCCTTAATCTGCAAATAAAACAATTGGATCAAGAGATAAAAAACCAGAAAGGAGAAATCAATTTATTAAAGCAAGATATGGTACTGTTGAAGTCCGAAATACAAGAAGAAAACAAGGAACTTAAAACAATTAAAAGTAATCAAGATCTACTTGTTAAAGATAATTTAATTATGAAAACAAAATTGGAAGATCTTGAAAATAAGACTCGGGCTAATAATTTGCGCTTAATTAACTTTCCAAAAATTTCATCAATTTCTCCACGAGAAATGATAAAGCGCTACTTTCTGGAGATATTAACAATACCTGAGGATTCTTTACCACCTCTTACAAGAGTATATTATTTGCCTACAAAAAATCGGGATCCTCAAAAGAAAGAAGATTAAGGAACATCGCAGGAAGTACCCTTGGACATTTCCACTTTATTGGAACAATCAGATAGAGAATTGGCTATCCCAGCCACTCTCTTACTGACTGTAGCTTTGGCTCCAGACAAGGACTGGATACTTAAACTTTTCTTTAAAAATAGGTCTAAGGACTTCCTGGGTCTCCATATTCAAATATTTCCTGATGTCTCTAGGGAGACTCAGAAGAGAAGAAGGGAATTCCTAATGTTGAAGCCAGGTGTGACTCAGATTGGAGCTTTTTTCTTTCTTAGATATCCATGTAAATGTGTCATCAGATATCGATCTTTTAAATATGTTTTTGTAGAACCAGCTCATTTGATTGTTTTTCTTTCTCTGAAACGTCTTGAGTGTGGAATACCAACTGTACCTAAGTGATAATTAGCTCTGCATCAGCACAGATTCAGTAATTTTCTTTCTAAAAATTTTTTCTTCAATTTAATTACTCTTTTCGTTAACCTTGGATCCCAATTGAGGACTAGTGTGTGATTAAGATAAGGAATGTTTTCTTTTTTCCTTTATACTTTGATCCATTATTAGGTTTGGAAGTCAACCTAAATGTTATATTTTCTTGATTATACTTTCTGTACAAGTTATGCTTGATAATAATGTAAATCTTATAAATAAATAAATAAAAAAATTACTGTCACAATCACAAACATAAACATAAAAATGTATTCCGAAGTACCTTATAGTTCAATACGGTTAATAAAACTGAACAATTACAGTGAAATACATAGCATCAAGCTTCCAAACATTTTACATACACGTAAGTTTTCAGTAACTCCCTAAAATGCATATAAGAGGTCAAACTGGCTATTAACTGACGATCAGCATCCTAATTTAAAGCTTGAAATGACCGCAGTCATTAAAAATATCTCGTACAGATAACCTTTTACAGTTGGAAAAACAAATAAAGTGGACATATGCAACAAACGTCTTGAATCGGCATCATAAAATGCTCCACAAGATAACTAAGTGCAAGACCGTTTGACACTAGCAATTTTCTTGCAGTACTAGTGAAGCTGCATTGGAAGGGTGGAAGGGTGGGAGGGGGGTGTTTGGAGCTGCATCAGGAGGTGGAGTAGAAGGTAGAATGAAGCTGCTTCAGCTCCACTGACAACTATGGATGTGGCAGCCAATATTCAGTGGTAAGACCCCTTTGTTAAACCACCCCATAAAAGGTATTTAAATGGATCATTCATACAGTAAATATAGAACTGCCTAGAGTGTTCTAGGACTATGAGAGTGATATTTGACATCAGTAGGATGCTAAGCCACTCTGATAAGAGGTTACTACAGTGGATCGTTTCTATAGTGTATAGAAACTCCTACATTGTTACTAGAAGTAAGACTTCTCTTGGATGCCTTACTAAGAGGCTGGTTCAGGCAAACAGTAGGGGAAACCCCAGGGGAACATAGACACTGGATCTAATGCTCACAAATGGAGAAAATGTGTATAATGTCTTGGGGGGGTGTCTTGTTTGGCAGCAGTGATAAGAACATAAGAATTGCCCTAGTGGGACAGACAGAAGGTCCATCAAACTCAGTATCCTGTTTCCAACAGTGGCCAACCTAGCTTCCAAATAACTAACTAGATCACAAGTAGTAAAACATATTTTATGCTGCTTTGCCTAGGAATAAGCAGTGGATTTTCCAAGCCATCACAATAATGGCTTTTAGGAAATTGTCCAAGCCTTCTTTAAACCCCGCTAAGCTAATTGATTTCACCACATTCTCTGGCAACGAATTCCAGAGTTTAATTACACGTCGTGTGAAGAAATATTTACTCTGGTTTGTTTTAAATCTACTACTTAGTAGCTTCATCCCATGCCCCCTAGTCCTAGTATTTTTGGAAAGCGTGAACAAGTGATTCACATCTACCCATCACATGGTTTTGTATATGAACTAAGATGGAATCCAGTTACAAAGTCTTAAGTTTCAAGCATGCTGACTTCAGGACATATTTTTTCATGGAAAGGGTAGATGCCTGAAACACTCTCCAAGTGGAGATGGTTGAGACAAAAACAGTGACAAAATTCAAAGAAGACCTTATCTAGAAAGAAGATGAGATCAAAGGTAAACAAACGGCATAATGGAATATAAAAAGCATGGAGCAACAGGTAAAATCCTAAACAAAAGGCACAGAAAAGGTAACCTGCATGTTCTATACAGAGTAACAGGTGTGACACTAGCCACCCTATTGGATAGACTGCCTTCTGTTACTAATTGCTATGTCAAATGCTCTGAAGTGGAGAATCGACTCAGGGAGATCCCTCCAAATGGAAACTGCACGCAGGCGCTCCTAAAGCCACTTTATCCCTCATCTGTGGAACCAACTGCCCGCACAAACCTGAAGACTAGACTCATTGATGGCTTTCCAAAAGGCAGTGAAGACTTGCCTTTTCGGTCAAAGATGACTTGAACAAATGGACTCCTCTCCGTAAATGACTCCACCAATTAGACTCTAGCCCTTTTTGCCTTCTTCTATATACTTCCCGAATGTATCTGTCATGTCTGTGGACTTATTTTGTGACTGTCTTCTTGTAACTCATTCTGAGCTTTTTGGGAGGATGGGATAAAAATCAAAATAAATAAATAAATAATTATTCTTCAAGTAACATTGGAAGATATTCAGCATAATAAATTCATGAATTTAACCCAGCTGTTCCTAATTTTTTGTTTATGCCTTGTGCCTATCTCCTATGCAGCACCGTCTGTCAAAGGTGCTCAGCCAATGAAAGCAGATTGCCTGGAACTCGTTGTTGCCATTTTTTTAAGGGGCATCCCTAGAGCTGCTAGGTGGTCCTTTTGTGAATTTTTCCTGTGTTTCCTGCACCTGCTTGGAAGATCAGACCTTCTGGTGCCAGAATATTCGAGAGGTTTGGAGAAACTTACAGAAGCTTTTGGAAGTGAAGGAGGGGTTTGTGCTTGAGTGATGTTCCTGGTGGCAGAAGGAACACCCCAAAGTAAATTAAACTCCTGCTTTGTCTTTGGTACTCTACGCCTCTGACCTTACATCTAACAGACAGAGCCCCTATTTTTATTTTTCCTGTTAAGCCTGCCACTGTTTTACAGTTGTGAAGAATCAGCCAGCCTATACCCCCATGGGAGGGCACACAAAGGCACTTATTTTTGGAATGAGGATTCAGGAGTTCCAAGGACCAGAACTAGAACTAATTAAGTTGCTACCTGGCACTGTGTGGTGGTAAGGGGAACCAATGCACTCCAGAAAAATCCAGGGGAAGGAGAAGGAAATGTATTTGAGCAGTGCATTTGCATCAAAGCTAAAACCCTTTTCCAGCCAAGGGACTGGTCACATCTAAGTCAGAATGGGAATTTTCTTTTTTTTTTTTTTTTACTTTATTTTTATTAAATTTAACATTTACAAGTATAACTACTTGATTTAGAAATACAGAATCATGTTCCAAAAGAAAAACATCATTAAACATTACAGTCTTTAAAATAAATATATATGAAACTTAACTCTTCCTTAGACCTCAATTAGAAGGAGGAAAAGAAAACAAAGACATTATAGGAGTAATATTACAATAATACAACAAAAAAAAAATAAAAGTAAAGACTTAAACGCTAGAACCCAGCATTTCCTTTAAGCTACATTCCCTCCACTAGATAAACCTTTGAGATCTAAAAAGGAACGTAGATGATCCGGTGTAAAATACACATATTTCAGGCCCTTAAACTTAATGACACATTTGCATGGATAAGCTAGCAAAAAAGTAGCACCTAGCTTCCTTGTCTCTTCTCTCATGCCCAAAAACATTTTCCGTCTTTCCTGGGTTATTCTAGTTACATCATGATATAACCATAAACGTTGACCACAAAAAAGTGATCCAGATTTTTTAAAGAATAGCCTCATAACTGCGTTAAGATCTTGTTCAAAGATAAAGTTAACAATTAAAGTTCCTCTTTCTTTAACTTCCATAGATGATTCCTCTAATATTGCCGTAAGATTTTGCAGATCTTTATCAGTAACCAAATTCTCACCCTTAGGTATATCTAAATTTCTTTTTGAAGTAGGTAAGAAGTATACTTTGTTTAAAGGCGGAATCTGATCTTGCGGATAGTTCAAACATTCTATCAAAAATTTTTTAAAAATCTCAATGGGTGATATTGCCGAAATCCTTGGGCAATTTAGAATTCTCAAGTTCAATCTTCTGTTAAAGTTCTCAATCATTTCTATTTTACGGGCTGTAGAATTTTGTTCTTTAACAATGGTGGTAATTGAGTTTTTCAGTGAAGCTGACTCAATTTGTATTTTATCCATGCATTCTTGCTTAACTTTTAGCAAACTTTCAGAAAAGTTATCCATTTTCTTAACCATTACCTCAACATCTGAGGCAATCTTCTCCACCTTCACATCCATTCTCTTGATAGCCTCCAAAAGTATTTCCAGTGTCACTGCTGGGGTGCTTGTTAGTGCTCCTTCTCCTTCAGCAACCTTTCCTTCCAGCGTTCCAGCTAGGGCTGTAGCTCCTCCCATTGCCTGCTCCGGGGTCTCCAACTCCTCTCCCTCGGGGCCAAGCTCAACACTCTGCGCCTCTGCTGGACATGGGGGCGCAGAGAGATGCGGTGGAGACAACGATGTAAGCAGGTCCAAAGACCCGAGTGCTCCCTCACTCAGGTCCGACGCGGAACTCTCCCACCGCGGGGACATCTGGTCGTCGGCTGGGCTCAGCGGCTGCAAAAACCGCTGAATTGACTGCTGGGCTGGAGACGATGTGAGCAGCGGCAAATGACCCGCTCTCACACTCCCCTTCCTCTTCGCATGAGGCATTCCGACAAGTAAGTATCTGGTTGAAGTATTAATATGAAGAAAAAACGCTAAGCCTGCCGAACACAGCTACATAGCGTCCGCCATCTTGTATTCCTCCTCCGGCTGCTCTGGGAATTTTCTTTTACTGTTCCAGCTAAGCTGAAGGCAGGTAGAAGATCCTCTCTACATCTGACTATTGGGAGTTAGCATCATTGTGTGTTTTTCCATCAAGGTACTAAAATACAGAACTATAACATCTGTAACTAGAGAAACTAGGGTTACCAGACCTGCGGATTTAGCTGGACATATCCTCTTTTTAGAGGACATGTCTGGGCGGCTTTTCAAAACCCAGTACTTCGTCTGGGTTATGAAAAGCTTCCACCTCGGGACCGCGTCAGGAGGGCATCTGCGTACATATGGATGCAACGCGGTGGTGCCATGTCATCTTGTTCCATCCATGCATGTGCAGATTCCCTCCCGATACGGTCCCGAGGCCGAGAACAGGTTGAGGGGGGGGGTAAAGCTGGGGGGTGGAGCTGGGGAGAAACAAAGTGTGACTTGGGTGTAACAGAGCGGGGCCTGGGTGGAACTGGGTGGGCCTGGAGGCAGGGCTTTGGGTCTGGATTTTACATGAGTAACCCTAAGAGAAACAATCTTATAACAGTAACATATTTTAAAAGTATTTCTTTGCTGGAGAGAAGAAGGAGAATGGTGTAAATAGCTGGACACATGTACTGAACAGTTTTGGAGTTCTTTTGTTAATTGAAAATAATAGTAAAGTTGGTTGTGGTTGAAGATAAAACCTGGTGTGGACAACTTTATTTTTGTTACAAGGTCTGCCTGGATCATCTAGTCCCTGATCATTCCAGATATTCTAGTTTACTCAGCATTCATAGCATTCATCACCCCCACCCCAAACATAAATATAGTAGGGTTACTTGTTCCAGTTTGCTTTGTTGTGAAGATTATGGGCTCCTTTTATCAAGCCGCGCAAGTGGGGTTAACGCGTGCGACTTTTCATCACGCGCTAACCTCTGCGTTGGCCAAAAACTACCGCCTGCTCAAGAGGAGGCGTAGCGGCTAGCGCAGCTGGTGGTTTAGCGTGCGGTATTACGCGCGTTAAACCGCTAGCGCGCCTTTGTAAAAGGAGCCCTATGTGAAATATTGGGCTTCTTTTATCAAGATGCGCTAGTGGGATTAACGCACACGACTTTTCATCACGCGTTAACCCCCGCACTGGCCAAAAACTACCGCCTGCTCAAGAGGAGGCGGTAGCGGCTAGCTCGGCTTGATAAAATGAGCCCATTCTGTGTTTGTTTTATTGTAATCCGCCTAGGTTGTAGGCGGAAAAAATATTTAAGAAAATTAATTCTTTGTGTCCCCTTCATCCCACCATCCAGAGCAGTGACTAGGCAGCTGCCTAGCCCATATATACTAAAGGGAGGGGTTACACACTTCCTTGCAGTGAGTTGCAGGAGAGACTCATGCTTGAACCATGGTGTGCCCTGAACGTTGCCACAAGCTCAAAAGAGGGCCTTGTGAGCTGTTTTCTTGTTTTTGAGACAACTGGCAAATTAGAAAAGTTACCATAATTTTGTGTTCTTGGCTCTATAGTATATCTCAGTTCTAAAATCAGGAGTTAGTTAAATGTTTCCAACCTTTTGGATAATAAGCTCTTGCCCTTTGATTCCTATGATTCCCAGAGTACAATTCAAGAAATGTAGTTTTTTGTTTTGTTTTCTTGTTGGGGTGGGGAGCTTGTTGGTGTTTTTGGTCTTTTTTTGTTGCAGTATGTCAAGAGTCCATTGGAAACCAGTCAACAATATGCTGAAAGGTTTAGAAAAAAAGGTTTTCACTCAGTGTGATGAAGTGGCACCGAAATATTATTCCAGAGGGAGAAAGGAGAATTCTCCAGTATAACAGAAATGAAGAGAAAGGAGATCTTGCCCAGCATGGTGCATGTATAAGGTGACCATACTACCCGTTTTGAATGGGACCGTCCCGTTTTTGGTCCCCTGTCCCCATACACAGCTTCAGGGTGCCGAAATGTCCCGTTTTCAGGGACAGCGTCCCGAAGGTGTGCACGGGGACAACAGGACAGGCAATCACTTCCTGTCCCTCCCTGTGCCAAAAAAAAAAGCCTCTTTTTCTGGCCTCTTGCAGTGCTGGAGGGAGGGAGAGAAGGGCTGAGTGACGAACGGTCTTCAAACGCTTTTAGTGCTGATTGGTCATAATGGTTCCTGGGGCGGGGAGAGTCATAGAAGGGTCCACCCTCTAGCTCTGATTGGGGGAGAAAAGAAAATAAGGCGTCACTCTCAGCTCCTTCTGCTACTCATAGTTAGGGCGGGAGGAGGAGCCAGGGTTTGGACATGCAGCTGGAAAGATGGGCGCCCGATTTAACACCCCTCCCCCCCCGGCCGCCGCCGCTGTTCTCCTTCTTACCTCCCTGCTGCTGCTGGTAATCGCCACCCAGAAGCCTTCTTCCCAACGTTAGTTCTGATGTCGGAGAGGACGTTCCGGGCCAGCCAGGCAGCGATTGGCTAGCCCAGAACGTCCTCTCCGACGTCAGAATTCACTCGCCGACACTCCAGCTGCCCTCTCCTGCCTCCCCAGATGAAAAATTGTATTCGCGGTTTTTCATGGAACCCCTGTGAATATCGGGGGGAGTACTGTACTCTCAGAAGCTGCCTCAAATGCTAACCTCGCTTTTCCCTTATGACACAGCTCACTGACACTGGTCTGCTATGCCTCCTTTGTAAACCTCAACTGCCTACCTCTAAACCTTACAGTTTACCGCTTTTGCCAAGTTATATGGCAGCCCCTTGACACTAATCTTTCTACTACTTTGTAAATATATACTGTCAACCACCTTTTGTAACTCCTTCTCGAGTCATATTGTAGCTCGTTAACACTGGTCAGTTTTGCCTCGGTTATAAACCGCATAGAACTGAAAGGCTTATGTGATATATAAGTAGAAATTTATGTTATGTTGTGTTATATTTTGGCTCAACACTTAAAAGACTAATGTCTCCACCGTCTCAATAATTGTTTAATTTTTAACGGGCTTCAGACATGCCATTTTTGTACGCCCACATTTTTTGGCGATACAAAATATTCTTAGTGGCTATGGCTGTTGGCTTCTTCATTCGCCCATATTTTTTATATTTTTATTATTATTATTATTTTCTTTAGTTTTTCATTTTTAAAGTGCATAGTGCCCTCATAAATATTTGCAATAAAAATATTTTGATATGAAATTTAACTTATCTTAAATATCTGTTGGTTCCTTAATAGGATCAAGTATCGGGTAGGGGCTTGTCACATCGACATGTTTCGCCATAAGGCTTTTTCAAGATAATATCCCCTATAAGAATAAAAGAAGACATAATATTTCCCATCATATTTCTTACAAACATATCTTTCCTTAACTTTAAAGGGACCACATAATGGAATAACTTCAAAACCCTATGCTCACCCTTTTTTTGTTTTAACCGACCATCCCAATGTCAAAGTTTTCTGATCTAACAAAGATGGCCGCGGCGTCTTTTTTACGATTTTTATACCTCCCCCACTCGGTGACATCACTCCTTCAATTAACGAATCAGGAGCATACATTATAACAAAGTGTTCCATTCCACTTCCTGGTTTAAACCTCCCGGTGTCACTGTGTTTAACCTATAGATCCATTTTTGTTCTAACCAGTTTAGTCTTTTTTTGTAGTTTCCACCCTCCCACCCTTCCTTAATATGTGCTATAACGGTGGAGACATTAGTCTTAGTGGAGACGGTGGAGACATTAGTCTTTTAAGTGTTGAGTATAGAGAGGTGACTAATGTAAAAAAGGAGACTGGGACGTTTACTCATACAGTGTTATATTTTGGAGCATGAAATATAAATACATATTTTTGGCTTTTTCTTCATAGATCAAGCTGATGCTAGCTCTAAAGGAGACTGCTGTTAGCCATTCAGCTATGTTTATCAAAAAAACAACAACCCATAACCACGCTCAAATAGAGGGATATGAGGTAGCTAATGCATTGCAAAGCCCAGAGAAAAGCAGACTTGAAATGTTTCATTATACGCTCATTATTTCCCAATTTGTTGCTATTCAACCTCCCAGGCAGCCTCTGTTCCAGCTTTGAATAGCAACATTTTTTATTCACTGACCTTCCCAAATAGGTCTTTGCCAGCTTCCTCTCTGGCCTCAACATGGCTGAATGGGCCCCCTTTATGAATAATTAAAAGCTCGGAGAAGTCAGCACCTGACTAGAATCTGCTTTAAAAGACAAGACTGAGCATAAAAATTGTTTAACCGTGTTTTCCGTTCATAGTAATGAAGGCGCAGTGGAAGCTGTGGTTGGCATAGCCGGTTGCCTTGAGTTTGTTGATCTGTTATGCTTATGAATCCTTTATCTCCTGCCTGTTGTCTCATTTCGCAATTGCTCAGGCATGTGTCTGACATTCTTTGCCTCTGTCTTCATTAACACACCAGGGACATTCCCTCGGCTATTCTTATTATGTGGAAAGACTAAAGAGCGCGCGCACAGCATGATACATTAGCTACCAGGCTCAAGTGCAAAACGCAGCGTTTGAGAAAAAAAAAATGGAAGCTGTACTGAAAACTTTCCTTCCCCCCTTGGCTGATTGTCTAATCACAGCTGTGCCTAGTTCTTGGAGGGGGGGGACTTTGGAAATAATACTTGCATGGAGCTGCCTCTGTTCGAGTCTGCTCACGCATGATGACGGCATTGTCTTTTTATGCACATAATTGTACCCAGGAGATTAGTGTGGTGTGTATTAATGTCACTGTGGATATAACAAGAGAGTGCCAGCAGAGCTGGCTGCCTTTATGTTTCTGGGGCACTAGCTTATTTTTCTTTGTAGTTCTTGCTGTGCGAAAGATGCCTTGAAAGATATTCTAATTATCAATCAGTTATGGCCACTTTAGTCCACGTTTTAAGAATCTGCTTTTTTTTTTTTTTTCTACAAATATTTTTATTATAGTGCTGTGTTGTCATACTTCCTTTTCCTACCTATGACATTATAGATCCAGACATCGTATTTGTTTCTGCTCTGCATTTTCTTCTCTAATTAAAAAAAGTGATAGCAAATACTAAAATATAGCTAGAGAATTTACCGATGTGCTCTATATCTGTTCTGCTTGAATGTAAAGGAAATGTGTTTGAAAGGGATCTGGTATAAGATATATGTTTATTATCATGAAATCAATTTAACAGGGCTTAAAATATATAGGGGTCCTTTTACTATTATTTAATTTTACTAAATAATTTTATTAAATAATTATTTAATTTTATTTAATAACACTAATATGTGCCTAGAACAGCAAAAAATGATCTAACATGGGATGTGGTAAAGATCATGTGTTAGTTTTTACATGTGTGCACATTAACATATGAATTGCCATATTGAGAAATACTGAAGGCCCATTAAGCCCAGTATCCTGTTTCCAATAGTGGCCAACCAAGGTCCCAAATACCTAGCTAGATCCCTAGTAGTAGTAAAACAGATTTTATGCTGCTTACCCTAAAAATAAGCAGTGGATTTCCCCAAGCCATTTCAATAATGGCCTATGGACTTCTCTTTTATGAACTTGTCCAAACCTTTTTTAAACCCTGCTAAGCTAAATGATTCACCACACTCTCTGGCAACACTTTCCAGAGTTTAACTACACGTGTGAATAAATATTTCTACTTAGTAGCTTCATCACATGACCCCCTAGTCCTAATATTTTTGGAAAGAGTAAACAACCAATTCACATTTACTCTTTCCACTCCACTCAGTGTTTTATAGACCTCTGTCATATCATCCCTGAGCTGTCTCCTCTCCAAGCTGAAGAGCCCTAGCCGCTTTAGCCTTTCCTCATAGGGAAGTTGTGGTAAATATTTTTCTGTTTTTTTAGGGGGGGCATATCAGGAGTGAAGAGCGAGCATTCCCGTGCTAAACAGTTAGGCCCTGATTCTATAAATGGCACTGTCAATCATAAGTTAGTCACCATTTACAGAATTGTACCTAGCGGCGCATAAAGCAGTCTTTCATGTCAGTAGGTGTTGAAACCTTAAGCACACTCTTTTTATGCCAGGGTTTTCTTGGCCTAAATGAGTGTGCCTAAGTTAGGTGCCTACTGGGCCTAAGTCAAAACACACCCAAGATCCTCCCATAGTCTACCCCTAACCACGCCTACTTTCTAGTAGGTGCTTGGAGTAGACGCCTACTTCAAAGTGGTAGTAGGCGCCTACCATCTAATTAATTTTGGTTTAATTGCAATTGCAATTTTCAATTAACAGTGCCAAGTAAAGCTTTTTAAACAATTAAGGCCCTCTTTTATTAAGCCAGGTAGAGGTTTCTACCATGGCCTGGAGCGCTAAATACTCCAGTTCTGCTCCGACACTCATAGGAATTCTTCGAGCACCAGAGTAGCGTCAGAGCATTTAGTGCTCCGGGCTGCAGTAGAAACTTCCACTACAGCTTAGTAAAAGGAAGGGTAAGTTAGGTGCCTAGATTGGCTGTCAATAGTTAGTGCATGGATATCATAGGAGTCCTTACCACCTACAAAATAGGAGGTGCTATGTACTGGCGCAGTAATTTTTTTTTTTAATGGACACATAGTAATAGTAACATTAGCACATGGGGCCTAAATGAGGGCACGGAAATGGGAGTATCATGGGCGGATTGGGGGCGTTCCTCAAAGATACGCGTGTAATTATAGAATAAGGAGCAACTGTGCACCCCGTTTCCGCCGGTGCAAATGGTTGCATCTAAAGTTAGGTACTGCTCCTCGGGTGTAAGGGCTATTCTATAAACCATACCTAAGTTTAGATGCCATTTTTAGAATAGCACTTAGGAGGTGGGATTTAGATGGAGTGGAGGAGTGGCCTAAAGGTTAGTGCTGCAGCCTTAGCACCCTTAGGTTGCAGGTTTAAGCCCAGCACTAGTGGCGTAGTAAGGGTGAGCGGCGCCTGTGGCGGTGATGACCCTCTCTTGCCATCTTCCTGTTCCCCCCCCCCCCTGCCACGAGCGCACCCCCTTCCCTTTCCCCATACCTTTATAAATTCTCCGGGAAAAGCAGCATGCTGCCCACGTCGAGTGTCGGCTCACCCTTTGACATCACTTCCTAGGCACGGGTCCTGGAAGTGATGTCAGAGAGAGTGCCGATGCCGACGCAGGCAGGGAAGTGAAAAAGGTACAGGGGAAGGCAAGGGGTGTACATGGCAAGGAGAGGGGTGGGGTGAGGGGGTGAGGAGGAGGAGGGCCACAGCCCCTTTAGGAAGACTGTGCCCTGGGTGGACCGCCCCACCCCCACCTCCCAACAGCACTGCTCCTCGTGACCCTGGGTAAGTCACTTAGCACTCTATTGCCCCAGGTACATTAGTCAGATTGTGAGTCCACCAGGACAGATAGGGAGAAACACTTGAATGTAAACTGCTAAGGCTATAAGCAGTTTACTGGTTTAAGTTGGGGGGGAGGAGGGCAGCAAACTAGCCCAGGTGCAGAGGGAGTTGTATACTGCCTTTTTGTAGTTTTGCAACCACACTCAAAGTGGTTTGTATACAGGCGCTTCAAGTATTTTCCCTCTCTGTCCCAGTGGGCTCACAATCTACCTAATATGCCTGGGGCAGTGGAGGATTAAGGCCCAAATTATATAATTGGCGCCTAATGTTAGGCACCTATTTTGGAGGCGTCCAACTGGAGAGGCGCCTATCTAAATTGAACAAGCGCAATTAAGCTTTTTAATCAGCACCAATTGAAACTTAGGCGCCTATCAAGAAAGAGTGATTCTGTAACAAGGCGCCTTTAAAAAATTTAGGCGGGCTTCAAAAAATTAGACGCTAGGCAAGTTAAGCGTAGGCGTGCTTAAGTGTGCTTAAGCGCTCCCATGGGCGCCTGAATTTTAATTGTGCCTCGAGCTGGCCTATTTATTGGGCAGCTCTAAAATAGGTGCCGCTCAGCGCGATTCACTAAGCACACAATTTTACTTGAATTGCGCTGAACGGTGCTTATTTCAGTGCCTAACGTTTGGGCGCTTCTTATAGAATTTGCCCCTAAGTGACTTGCCCAGGGTCACAGGGACTAGTGCGGGGTTTGAACCCACAACCTCGGGGTGCTGAGGCTGTAGCCCTAACCACTTGCATTAAAGGCTTAGGAATAGAAACAGGGTTTTGCCTACTTCCTGAAATAGAAGTAGTCGTAAGTGTAATCCCTCTGGAAATAAGTTCCAGCATGGGGGGAAGGGGGGGTGCTGCTCCTGAGAAGGCTCGTGCGATTTCTGTGGATGACAATACATTGCATTACATTAGTGATTTCTATTCGGCCATTACCTTGCGGTTCAAGGCGGATTACATCCAAACTAAAAACAAGAATTACATTTCAACTTTGAAGTAATAGAATAAACGATGAGATAAAATTTTAAGGGATAATTATGGGTTTTAGATAATGGGTTTTAGATAATTTAGATTATGGGTTTTAGATAATTAGAAAAAAATTAGAGAGTACTAAGGGTTTATAGAGTATTGGATGTTGGGTTAGGATTGTTGTGCTGGATAGGTTTTAATGTGTTTTTTGAAGAGTATGGTTTTAATTTCTTTCTTGAAGGTTTTGTAATCTGTGGATGAAGATAACAGAGTGGTGAGTTGTTTGTCCAACTAAGCTGCTTTGAAGGCTATTAAGTTGTCATAGAGTTTTTTTCGTTTGACATTTTTGGATGGTGGGTAATAGAATAGTGAATGTGTTCTTCTGTGTCTGATTGAGGAGGATTGATTTAGTCTGTTATTCATACAATACATATAATGATGCTCTTTTAATTAATATTTTTAAAAATGCACTGTACTGAAAAAGAGTATTTGTACATTATGTGTGTGGAGGAGAGAGAGAGAGAAAGCTAGGAAATGGAAACTCATCCTTGGTGTATCTAATGTTCAATTTTAGCATTTCAAAGACAGTCGACATTTCCTGCAATTGCATTTTTCTGATCTTCTCTGTGGCCTTATTTGCTGTGGAACTGAATTCAAAGCATTTTTGAAAATGCCTGATTTTATTGTCATCATTCTTTGCAGAGATCCTCTGAGACCAAAGAAGAGAACATTGAAGAATGAAGGGAAAGGATTAAGGTTGGATGCCGAGAGCCGAAGTAGATCATTTCAAGGACGTACATATACAGAACAGAAATTGTTGACACCACAAGGACCTTTTTGCTTTTGCTGTTTACACCATGAGAACTTATTACTGCTTTCTGCTACTAGTCTGGGTTGGTCAGTGCCAGCAAATCTTCACAGGTTCCGTAGTGAAAAGGACTAGAAGCAGGAAAGAGAAGGGGCAAGTTTCTGATAGCAATGGTAAGGAACTTAATCGCTACAAGAGGAGCTGGATGTGGAATCAATTCTTTCTATTGGAGGAATACACAGGATCTGATTATCAGTATGTTGGCAAGGTAATAGTTCTCAAAATATACTTTCAGTCTTAAAAATATACTGTCTGTGCATATGTACATAAAAGGGTTAACAGAGTTCCTCATTTAAAAAAAAAGAGGACACGTGCCCCAGCCCCACCCCCACCTGAATCTTGTCTCTTCTTCCCCCAAGCTTGGGGCCACATCTGGAGGGCCTCCAAGCATGCACAGATGCGGCATGATGACATCACATGAATGCGTATAATGCCATCATGTCACTACTGTGCATGCTCAATGACCCTCCAGATGTGACCCCCTAGCTTAGGGCCTTCTACAACCTGGACAAATTGCCAGGTTTTGGAACTCCATCCGAACACAGTCCTCTAAAAAAGAGGAAATGTCCAGGTTTTCTTGAACATCTGATAACCCCAAGACATAATGAGCCATGATCACTTTGAATCATTTACTAGCATCATTGCTTTATAACAGTGGCTCTCAACCTTTCTTCTGTTGCGACATACCTGACAACGTTCACATGAATGACACACTGATCAATACAACTTGCAGCTGGACAAAGAAAGAAAACCCTATATATCATTGTACATTGATAACAATGATGCAAGAGAAATGCAAAAACAGTAATGATGACTGCTAGGGTGGAGGAAAGGGGTAGGCCAGAGGCTTGCAACTCTTCCAGTTCGGGGTGATGACAGAATTAGGGGCAGAAATACTTGACTTCCTGCTTCTCACTCTCCCCAGCCTATACACAAGCTTTCTGTCTATCAAATGTTTGGCAATATACCTCCCTGCACTTGTCCTGACACACTAGTTGAGAACCTCTGCTCTATAAATTACCTCAACAGCAACTTTTCAGTATCCTGGGAGCAGCCATCTTTGAAAGGAAATATTTATTTATTTGGTTTGTTTTAAATTCTGTCCTCCCCAAAGAACTCAGAATGGGTTACAGTTTTACAGTCATAGAGTTACAATATATATTACATAAGGTTACTCTTTTGAATATTACATGGAGTTACAGCTTATCATTCATGGGGTTACGAATTTACAATATAACAAAATTACACGATTACATAAGGATACTGTTCAAGCAATGCACAAGGTTACAGTTGATCCTGTAAGGGGTATGACTTTAGGATTGTGGATGAGGTGCGTAGTATGAGGAGTCTTTATAACAATACAGTTAAAATACTTAAGAATTCAATATCTAATTAGATATTGAATTCTTAAGTATTTTGATTGTTTTTTGTGAATTCATATTACACTTATTTTTTCTCCCAAAAATTTGTTTTGTTTTTGATTAACAATACAGTTAGACACGATTTCTGATGTTGATTATCGAGCCTAGAGTATAAGTGACACATAATTTGATTATCCTGTTGTTTGGGGTACGGGCATCATTTATGCACAAATGATCAAACATCTTCTAATATCAAGTGCTTTAGTCATGGTTCATGGAGAATTCCACAAAGGCAAATGAGTAAAGATGGCATAGAGGCAGCTTAAGGACAAGTGGATAGGGCTAGGCAAAGATGGTTTTTTTATGGCTTTCCTGAAGTTTAGAAGTCCCTCAAGGGATCTGATGTGTGGAGGTAGATTATTGCAAAGGTTTAGTAGGAAATGGGAGTAAGATCGTTTTCGGGCTGTTTGGAGCTGGAGGACATGCCCTGTGGGGGAGGTAGGTGTATTTTGCCTTGGGAGTGTAGTGCTCTCCTTGGAGTGTAGAGAGGAAGTTTGTGTGAGAAGTATCTAGGTACCATGTTGTGGAGGGATTTGTATACTAGCACTAGGCTTTTGAAGATGCAGCATTTGGTTATGGACAACAAGTGGGCCGAGATCAGTGCTGGGGAGGCAGGGTCATGAGCTTGTAGCTTTTTCAGTAGCCTGATTGCTGCATTTTGAACTCACTGGAATCACTGGCTGTTTTTCATTCTTAGACCATTGACTCTTTAATTGGGTCATGCCCTATTTTCCTAAAATTGTTACGTCTTTGCAGAAGATGAGACCAAACAGGAAAAATAAAATCTAAACTCCAGATGCCCAGAATTTTTAAAAAATATCCAAGAACTGAATCTGTCAAAAGCCTGTATTTGTATACATAATAATAATAATAACTTTATTTTTGTATACTGCAGTACCATAACAGTTCAGAGCGGTTTACATAGGAAGAGACTGTACACAGACAGCGATGTTACATACAAGATATTCAGATTAGCTTAGCAAGTCGAGAGAAGTCAGGTATATCCAGAGGCATATCAGAGATACAAGGCAGGGAGGGAGTCAAGAGAAATTTATCAGAGAGATAGGTTTTAATTGATTTCCTGAAGGTTTGGTAGGAGGGTGCATTTGAAATGAGGGTGGTTAGACATTTATTCCATTTGCCTGCTTGGAATGACAGAGATCTATCAAGGAATCTCTTGTAGATACAGCCCTTTAAGGATGGGAAGGCAAACAGGTAGGCATTACGTGTGCGGGTGGGGCCTGAAAATTCAAAATGGTGCGACATTAATGGTAACTCCATAAGAATACAATACCAGTCAAACTCTCAGCTAAGCTCTGCATGGATCCACATTGGCTCTAAGGCAGCACAACCAGGAAATAGTCATGCTGTTACTATAAAGTTCCTAAAAATTGAAAAATGGTCAGAGCTATACTTTTCCTTGTAGCACAGCCTGCCATTTGCATAAGAACAAGAAAGAAGAAACAGCAAGAAAGTAATTTTCAGAGCCAGTTACCTGGGTGATCAACAACTTCCCCAATTAAATCAACCTGGCTGAAAGTTGTCCTTTTCTGCCTGACTAGTGAGGTTTTAGACCGTATGTGCCTGTAGCCAGGACATAATGAGGCAGCTTTGGTGATATGTTTAGTTTCAGGAGGTAAAATCATAAGTTTAATGTTTTCAATAATTGAGTGGTCTTACCACATGGCAGGTAAAAATGCATAAGGGACTATATTAACTAAATGGTGGCCAAAATTAGGAGCCATTAAGGGCTTCTCTTACTAAGCTGTGCTAGCGTGCGCTGCATTGCCGCACGTGCTAGACACGTTAGTTCTTGGCGCGTAGCGTGGGGTTAGCGTGCACGGCAATGCAGCGTATGCTGAAAACGCTAGCGCACCTTAGTGACAGGAGCCCTAAGATTCATAATAAGATGCTGGATAAACCCTGGTCTGAAAATCTGGAGCCTTACTATTCCTGCCAAAACTGAGTGTTGAAAGTATTAATTACTGTGCATGGTCTTTGGCTACAATTATGCAAGTACACTTTAGGGGGAAGGGAGTAAAACGCGGACCTTACGGACCTCGCGGATCTAAAACCGCACGGCCTTAAAAATCTGAGGTCCGTGCTTTGACAAGTCCGTCTTTTAGCTTATTCCACCGTTTTCCCTTCACACTCAACTCAGGCCCCCGGCTATGCCTTCCCTAATGGCTAAGGAGGGAGGAGGCGCACCGTGGCTTTTGCTAATTAGCCCGATCGTCCCTTCCTCCAGATCTCTCCCTCCGTGCTGATTCCAAGAGCTCCCGCGATATGACACTGGATGGCAAATAGCTGGGTTTGGGGGGAGGGGTTAAAAAATGTGTGCAAAGGTCTGCAGTGCATCTGACCTCAAGGACCTCTCGGATCTGAACTGCACATCCTTAAGAATCTGAGGTCCGTGCCACTTGTAGTCTCTGGCTCTGACAGACCTCTATGACAATTTAGCTCGGACGGATCCTAACCTATGCTGAGACTATAAGTGGCGCGGACCTCAGATTTTTAAGGACGGGCATTTTTAGATCTGCGAGGTCCGCGTTTTACCCCTTCCCCACTTAGGGTAGGTCTTGCTTTCCCAACCTAAGAATCTGCTCTGTGGTGTCTTCAGTCAGATATGAGAGACTGACTACAACCGGGGATGCCAAGTTACCCAGTTCCATGCTAGAGATTTTGAGACAGCCCTGGAATTCTGACCGCCTGATCCCAGTGCATTATGGGACTGGCAACACTGATTTCAATGGGCAGGATCAGATACTACAAATCCCACACTGCTTTGGGAATGTAAGGTCAAAACCAGGACAGTCTCAAAATCTGCAACTTGGCCTTCTCTGCACCACTTACAATCAATCATTTCCATATGTTTGGCCAGGCCTGAGAAACAAACTGCCACAAGATCAATGTGACTCGGGCAATCTGTTGTCCTTTATCTGCCAGCTGAATTGTGGCTGTTTGAATCACAGTTTTGTAAATATTGTCCTTAGGTACTAGAATGGGCTTTATTGTTAGATGGGTGATCGGAGGATGTTTATTGTTCTTACTCAATTAGTAGTCAGTAGGGATATGTATCCATTTGAAAACAAGAATGAAACATGCAATGAAAAAGACTTCTTCGTTTCATTTTGTTTTCTAATGCAGTGTTTTTCAACCGCTGTTCCGCGGCACACTAGTGTGCCGCGAGATGTTGCCTGGTGTGCCGTACGGTCAGGGCCGCCATCAGGGCAGTACCACCAGTCTAGGGAGAGGGGCGGTCCGCCCCACGTGGACAGGAAAGAGCTGGACGGGGGACCCTCGGAGTTCAATACATTTCGAGCCGCGAGGCTCGTCTTCTGTTCCTGCCTGCCCTGCAGCTAACATATAGCCGATCGCAAGCGTTCCCCGATGTCAGCGCTGACGTCGGAGGGAGGGCTTAAGCAAAGCCTGCCCTCCGACGTCAGCGCTGACGTCGGAGAATACTTCCGTTCGGCTATTTGTGTGCGGCAGGGCAGACAGGAAGCAGAAGACAAGCCTCGCGGCTTGAGCTTCGTTTTGCTGAGAAAGTTGCAAAGATGGGCTGGTAGGCAAACACGGAACACAAAAGGGGGGAGGGAGTGCGTTTTGGACACAAGGCATGAACTTGGGAGAGAAAAAGGGAGGGAAAGAGATGCTGAGGTGGGGGAGGGAATGGGTTTTTGGACACAGAAGGCATGGACTTGGGAGAGAGGAAGGGAGGGAAGGAGATGCTGAGGTGGGGGAGGGAATGAGTGTTTGGACACAGAAGGCATGGACTTTGGAAAGAGGAAGGGAGGGAAAGAGATGGTTGTGTACACGGGGAATAGAAGAAAGGAGAATTTTTGGTCATAGGGAGGGAGTGAGGTACAGATAGTGGCATACCAGGGTGGGGGGGCGGTCTGCCCCACCCCGGGTTTACGTCCCAAGGGGGTGCACAGCTGGCCACCATCCAGTGTTGTCCCTAGGCCGGCAAACTGCGTCTCTTTAGCCACTTGAGTGCCACCGCCGCCAACGGTGTTGTTGGCGGTGGCAGCATTATAAAATACTTTCTTTGTGTTTATTTGATTCCTATTCAAGAGAATTACTTTATATATAGTCAATATAGGCACAGAGTTAAATTTTTTAACATTTTCTAATGGTGGTGTGCCTCGTGATTTTTTTCATGAAACAAGTGTGCCTTTGCCCAAAAAAGGTTGAAAAACACTGTTCTAATGCAATAAAGATGACAATGAAATATTCTTTGGTTGTTTTTTTTGTTTAGTTGATTTGACAGACTATTAAGCTCTATGGGGAAACAAAAATACTGCATGTTTACTTAGGGTTGCCCCTAGACCCGGCCCCAGGCCTCCGAGTTCCACCAATCCCTGTCCCATCATGCCCCAGCCCCGCTGCCTGCTCTCGTTGGGCAGGAGGACATCCGCGCTTGTGCAGATGCCATCCTTCCCGGCGCAATGTGGAGGAAAGCTTTTCAAAACCCAGACTAAGTACCATTTTTAAAAAAAAGTCCAGACCCCCAGACATATCTGGGGAAATTCAGACGTCTGGTAACCCTAGGTTTGCTTATCATATTAGGTAGGGTTATCATACTTGTGAAGACAAAAAATAAGGCACCTGCCCCCAGCCCCACCCATACCCTGCCTCCACCATGTCCTGCCCCTGCCTCCCACCGGTCCATTTTCTTAGCCCCCCCCCTTTCCCATTCTTTGCATCCTTTTAGCCCTCATCTACCCTCTACTGCATCTCATCACTCATTCAGTCCCAGCTCCATCCCTATCTATCCTTCCTTCCCTTGCCTCAAAGGCCATTCTTCAATCCCTCTCTCATATTCCACCCCTGCCCAGCTTCTCTTCCTTCTTTACCCTTTCATCTCTACCCCTCCCCAGGACCAATATCTCTCCCCTGCCTCTCCCCATGGTACTGCAACTCTCCCCCTCCCCATTCCAGCATCTGCCACTTTCTCCTGCTTCATCCAACCGCACCCCCAACACCAGAAAAATGCATCCATTCAAACCTCACCCCCCAGTGGGATCCACAGACCTCTCTCTCCAACTCTCAATTCCCCCACCTATCTCTTCCTTGGCTGTTGCACTGAATTTTCAAGCAGGCCAGCAGCAGCAACAAGGAAAGCCTGATGCCACCATCCTGCCCCGGAAACAGCTTCTCTGTAAGTCCCACCTATGCGGGAACAGGAAGTCACTGCAAAGAGGCGGCTTCGAGGGCAAGCTGGCTGCAGCAGGCTTCCCTATTGTTGCTGCCGGCCGGCCTGAAGATTCAGTGCAGTGGCTAGGGAGGAGGTTGGTAGGGGAGTCAGGAGAGCTGGCAAAACCGGACTGACTCCCCCCTTTAAAAAAAAGCCAAACATCTGGGCACCCAGACAGTCCTCTAAAAAGAGGACATGTCCAGGTTTTCCCGGATGTCTGGTAACCCTAATCTTAGGCAGTCTGTAGCCAGTGGGGGATGGGAAAAGAGCTGGCCCAATCTCTTGCAAGCAGGTCTCCAACCAGTCAATCACAGCTTATCTCAAAGTGAAATATAAACAGAAGCTACCATTGCAGCCACTTGAATGAAAACTTTAAAATAGCAAAGACATAATTTGGGAAGCTACTTTCTTCTCAGAGCTCAGACATTGTAAAAAAAGGTTAAGAAAAGAATTTGTCTGTCACTGTATCAGTACATTCAGTGCTCATTTTCAAATCAGAAAGACATTCCAAAAAACAACATAAAGTAGCACTTGTAGTAGGTTTTGGGGGAGTTTTAGAGGGCTTACCATACACTATAACAAAAGACAATCCAAATCACAACAGGTGGAATTTGGAGTGTTGTGATTTGGTATGTCTATGTCAGGAGTAGGTAATTCTGGTCCTCGAGAGCCTGAGCCAGGTCAATTTTTCAGGATATCCACAATAAATATGCATGAGATAGATTTGCATCTTAAGGAGGCAGTGCATGCAAATCCATCTCATACATATTCATTGTGGATATCCTGAAAAACTAACCTGACCTGACCAGCTCTCGAGGACTGGAATTGCCTACCCCTGGTCTATTTGACCAGTCCATTAAAATGCTGACTCCTCCCATGTCCAAGTTGAATGTTTTGCATTTGGACATTTTGATTTTTGAAAATGGCCAAAAAAAATAGATGTCCTAAGGGCCAAACCATCTATGTGAGCCATTTTCAAAAAAGACGTCTTGCAGTTTCAAAAATGTTTATTTTCCCAACCCGACTTTTGAACGTCCTTGCAGAGACGTCCTCAACAACTCTCCCAAGGCATCTTCCACATGGATTCATCATTCCTAGCATCTCCACTCCCTATCCCTTCCTCTACCCTTGTACTCCAGCAGGTCTCTCTCCTTTTTCTCCCGCTCCCCCCCACCACCACCACCACCACCAATGCCTGAAGGCTGATTTTTCCCTCTCTCCCTTCTGCATACCCTACCGCCACCTAACTTAATTATTTTAATTGGTTCAATTAACGCGGTAATTGATTATGCCAATTTAAAAAAAATTAAAATACCATTAAAAATGAAGACACCCACAGGCACCTCCAAAAACAGCACCATTGTCCTTCCTTGTAGCTCCTACATCCACTGTAGGCATGACTAACACTGGAGGTGGCATTAGGAGCCATTAGGCACTTCTGTAGATGCAATTCGCATGAAAGGTAGGCGCTGGAGATGTAAGCCTTTAAAACCTTGGCCTACATTTTTGGCACCTACCTTTCACCTAGTTGCTGTTCTCCAAACAGCATTGCAGGAAACACAACTCACTCGGGGGGGGAGGGGGCAAAAAGTCCATACAATGCAACAAGAGCAAAAGGCCAACCAGTATCAAATAATAGCTCCAGGCAATGTTTCAAACATACAACAATGCGGCCTCTCAAAGTGCTCAGAGAAGTTGATGTAACCTTGTGAGACCGTAAGACCAATGTGG
Source organism: Geotrypetes seraphini (assembly GCF_902459505.1). Lineage (NCBI taxonomy): Eukaryota > Metazoa > Chordata > Amphibia > Gymnophiona > Dermophiidae > Geotrypetes > Geotrypetes seraphini. Next base: position 222,101,106 of record NC_047085.1, read on the forward strand.
GCAAAAAAGCCCACTGGTCAATGGCTCAGTTCTCAATCATTGCACTTCCAGTAGCATATCTCACATAAATGCACATAAAATAATCTCAGTGAATAAACACTTATCTGGCAGTACTCTTCTTGATATCAAAATGCAGAGATGTAGAGTTCAAAATGCTTTCTCAAATGCTGGGTTCAGGGTTCTGACATGTTTTGCAATTATTGCTGCTTCAGAGAATAGGCAAAACCGTCTAAGGATTCAATGAGTGAGATTAGCCAACCAATCACCCATACCAAAACAAATAAATGAAATAATAAATATGTTTGTGATAGGGGGGGGCGATCTCAGTGTGAGGGTTCAGCGACGGGAGAACAACTCCAGAGTTTTCACTAAAGAGACAGAGAGGTGAAGCACCTCCGCCTGCACACCATCATAGATGGCCCCACGTGTACAAAATCAAATGTGCACATCAAATACAATAAGTGATTCACAAACAGTGTAATCTCACAGAGAGTGAAAAAATGGCAAAAACACTCAAAGAATCCTCCCCAGTCTAATCCCCAAGATACACAATAAGACCAAAGACGACTTAGTTGAATGAGCGTGGAAACTGAAGGAGACAGACGCACTATCTGGTTCAACCAAGCCCGGTTTCGGGAGGAGATCACTTCATCGGGAACATTAAGCTCTCTCCCCCCAAGCCGCCTCCAACCAGCTTAATGTTGCTGTCGCTGAACCCTCACACTGAGATCGCCCCCTATCACAAACATATTTATTATTTCATTTATTTGTTTTGGTATGGGTGATTGGTTGGCTAATCTCACTCATTGAATCCTTAGACGGTTTTGCCTATTTTTGTGTCTTGTTGAGTATCTTTGGCAATTTTTTGAGGAGTTTTTTGGTGCTTCAGAAAACCATGCATAAAAATATCTTTATATTCAATCTGAAAATTAGAGTGATCCCTATGTGGCGTAAATGCACATGAGTCGAGTCTCTTTTATTTGAAAGGAAGCTCTGGAATGAGAGGCCATAGGATGAAGTTAAGAGGTGATAGGCTCCGGAGTAATCTAAGGAAATACTTTTTTTTACAGAAAGGATGGTAGATGCGTGGAACAGTCTCCTGGAAGAAGTGGTGGAGACAGAGACTGTGCCTGAATCCAAGAAGGTGTGGGATAGGCACATGGGATCTCTTAGAAAGAGGAAGAGATAATGGTTACTAGGGATGGGCAGATTGGATGGGCCATTTGGCCTTTATCTGCCATCATGTTTCTCTGTTTCCCTACAAACATATACATCAACTTCTCTGAACATGAGAGGCTGCATTGTTGCAGGTTTAAGAAAATATTTGAAACATTGCCTGGAGCTATTGCTTGATACTGATTCTTCAAAGAGCGCCATTGTGTGCCTTTGTAGGTGGCTGCTGATTATGGTGCCATTTGGAGAATCTGGCCCTTAAATGCCATATGGCCCATAGGTGTAAAATAGGACATGCAACATTAGCACATGCTAATGTTCGTTAGTGCATGATAAGCTTTAATAAAAGGGCCTCTTAGGGACTCTGCAATGTTTATCATGATAGTCACTAACTTGTGATAAATATAAAATTGTATTGGAACATTGCACTTTAGTGGGCAGATCAAGTCCACTGTCTTTTAAAGGGCTAGTGATATTTTAATTACCCTAACCCTAACCCAATCAATACCTCCAACAGACAATCCATCACTGTCTAAACCAGAACTCCACCCCCCTGAATAGAATCCTACCCCCTTAAGAGTCTCCCTAGACCAGTGGTCTCAAAAAGCAGCCTGGGGGCCACATGCGGCCCACCAGGTACTGTTTTGAGGCCCTCAGTATGTTTATCATAATCACAAAAGTAAAATAAAACAGTTTCTTGATCATTTGTCTCTTTAGCTATAAATTACAATATTATTAAGACTTAGCCAAAAGGAAAGATTTATAAACTATAAAGAGTTTTACCTCATGCAAAATTGTCATTTCTTTAATAAGACATTAACTTTTTTTTTTTCTGAGACCCTCCAAGTACCTACAAATCCAAAATGTGGCCCTGCAAAGGGTTTGAATTTGAGACCACTGCCCTAGACCTACTGGGGTTATCCCTGGTGTCTAGTGGGGGGGGGGGGGGAAGGAGCCAACCCCTTTTTTTTTCTCCCCATAGGCCATTGGCATCAAAATGGCAGTCTTGCAGTACTACCATTAGGGATCTAGCTGACAAATAAGTGTATTAAATGAGAAAAAACCCAGTTCTTCTTTTAAAGTTCATTATTAACTACTTTGCATAAAAATAGCTAAATGCCCTGAGGTCTTCATGCCACTCATGGGGCTGTTTTATACCTGGCAAAACAAAGAAAAATCCAACAAGTCTGCAGTAAAAAGTGAACACCAAAAACAAAAAGAAACTGCAGAGAGGAATGTTCAAGGTACAGGAACTTTTATTAAAAGTCAATAAAATATTGTGATCCCAAAAAATGGGTCCGTTCTCCATGTACATGAGAGCCATTTTTTGGATCACAATATTTTATTGACTTTTAATAAAAGTTCCTGCACCTTGATCATTCCTGTCTGCAGTCTCTTTGTGTTTTGTGGGTTTTTTTTTTCTGTTTTACACCTGGCACAGTGCCCCAGAACAGCACTTCTTTATGATGAAAATAAATCTTCAATAGCCAGTATGTATCAATCATAAAAAATTAAAATGATAAGGTATAGGATGACATCTATTGTTTTAATGATCCAAAGCATTCAACAATAAGGAACTACACACTGTATCTCTCTTTGTTTTTGCTTAGTCCACAAAATCTATTGTTGACTGATATGCATCCAAAGTCATGATTTAAAAAAAAATCTTTTTAGGGAAAACTTGCATTCAGAATGGATTTCCTCAACTAGAATCAAAATTTAGACATTCCTAGGTACTTGGGTAGGCCTCCCAAAAACTCTTTAAAGGGAGTGGGGGAGTCTACATTTATCAGTATTGGGGGAAGGATGTTGTCATTGGGGACAAGCCTCAGTCAATGTAAACCTTCCAAAATGTTCCCTTCCCTTATTATTTGCAAGATTGTGCTAGAGTGGTCCCCAGTCTGTCAAGTTTTCAGGATATCCACAATGTAGTGTCTTTGCATTTAAATATTCTCTCTTTGTATCACTTCTGTCTGTATTACTACTACTACTATTAATCATTTCTATAGTGTTACTAGGCATATGCAACACTTTTGCTATAGACTTTAAATCTGTCCAAGTTGCAAGACAGATCTAATGCATCTTCCAGGGCTGAATATTATAATGCTATACATACATTTAAGTATATACTACTATTACTATCCATTCACCAATACACAGACATCTACATGCACGGTAGCTTGATGACATCACGCAACACATTGGCGTCTCATTGGTTGCACAGTCATTCTGACTGTGCCACTCATCAGCTAGTTTCACTTTCGTTTTTGCGTGAGAAGCCCGACATTCAAATTTTGCACCATTTTCATCACGTTTCACTTTTGTGTTTCTGCAGACAGCAGTTCACATAAATCTCTACCTGTAATTTGAATTCCTGCCATTAAGCGCAATTTTCAATCAACAATAATTCCTAATTGAATTTCAACAATTACGGTACCACCACGCCATCAGACAGAAAGTTACCTCACACATTACAACGTAGGCATTGACCATTTATGATATTCATTAATCACCACTTTGCCATCAGCATTCAGACTTCTGAGAGAGGCCCCTTTGAGCTGAAATACAATCGTGTCAAGTCTTATACAATAAAAGCGACTGAGCATCAAAGGTCACCTTCTTTATTGTTTCTTTTAACATATAGCAACACACTCATATGTGTAGCCTACATTTACTGGTGGTTTTTGAAATTTGGTTTTCTCTATTTAGAGCAAAGGCTGACAGCTTACTAGCTCTTCCCTTAGCTGTATACTGTTGCATAAATGTAACTTTTGTTGTGTTATATAGTCCCTTATAATTGCAGCCCCTTTGATATATTGCTCTTAAGTACATAGACCTTAGAACATCTTTTAGCTTCTGGGCATTCATCATAATATATTTATAAAAAGTTTTTTGGGGAATAAGTTTTTTGTTCCATTGTAACATATTTGTTCTTAGATTTTATATGGTGCAGCATGGGATACATGGTAAGACAAAAAAATTTTCCTCTGGTTCTTCTTTTCTCATATTTTTGGCTCAAACTAGCCATAAATTTCATAACTCTATATACATTTTCAAACTCTGTATTACTATTCACATTTCATATATTTGGTCATCACACCTTTTTTAAGCATGATTCACATCATTGTGAAATATGTAATATTTGTCACAGTGGTGTAGACCACATGTAGTTATATTTTGCCTCACTATGTCTGAATTCAAAAGGGCCTGGGTTAGGCATGTGGGATCTCTTGGAGAGAGAAAGAGATAATGGTTACTGGGGATGGGCAGACTAGATGGGCCATTTGGCCTTTATCTGCCATCATGTTTCTATATTATTAAATTAAAAACTGTATTGTGTAACACAACCCATGTGACATCCTTTCCTTAAGGACTCCTGACAAAGGTGTAGCCTTCTGAAACACGGACCATGTTATAAGGGTCCTTAGTACACTCATCTGGATTTTGCTGCCTTATTTTTATATTTTTATAGTATTTTTAATAAAGCGATTTTATTTTGAACTCCTGCTCTCATCCTGGTAATTGATGGTTTTCCCACTCTTTGCATTTTTGCTCAGAGTTGGGCTCCATTTATAGAATAGTGTTTGGTACTGGGATCTGCACCCACTTTTAGGCCTGGGGATTTATACCAAGTAAAACCTGGTACAAATTCTCAAACCTAAATTGCTCCTTAGATCTCTCTTTTTCTATAAAACCACATATAAATTACAAGAACACATCCCAAACCTCCCATAGCTGTGCCCCCTTTATGGATCTGCACGTAACTTTCATAGGCAGGTTCCAGTGCCTAAAAATGTGCATATTAATTTTAATTAATTCCGATAATTGATTATTAGTGCCCAATTTGCACTAATTGGCTTGCTATTCAATTAAATTATGTACAGAAATTGGGCATACAATTAGGCCTTAAGCATACTTTCTCCATGTGTGAGTGCTAAATCTAGTGTTGATCCTCCTTGATGGGTTCCATCAGCATCTGCTTGAGTAAAGCCCCTTTGTAAGGCCTCCACTATCTTTCTATTTCTTTCCAGATTTGCAGCTGGGACATTCCAATCCATATCTGGTAAATAAAAGACACCTAGTATTATCACCACTCTTTTCATTCCCACTTGCAGCATCACAAATCAGATCTCTGCCCAGGTTTTTTGTTTCAGTTGGAAATTCGCAGACTACACTGGTGTGGATGAATGTGCCATCTCCTTTTTAGTACTTTCCATTGGTTTGTATTTTTCTAAAATCTTTCAATAAAAATACCTTGACACACAAAAAAAAAAAAAAAACCCACTCAAACTCAATCGTCAATCAACAGACAGAAAATCAAAATAATAATAATAAATATCAAAAAAACGGAGAAAAATGGGCCTCATTCACGAGTGACCGGGACTCAACAATACCCTAAGCCACCCGTATCATCACTGGTCTGAAAAAAACTCTGTACATATATATTATATAGCAATCAGTCTATCATTTCATGAATTGCTTCTCAAAAGTTCTTCTTCGTCTGTCAAATCTATCAAATACGTGTGAATAAATAGTTAATTCTGTGGCCCATTTTTCTCCATTTTTTGTATATTTATATTTATATTTATTATTATTATTTTGATTTTCTGTCTGTTGATTGGCAATTGAGTGTGAGTGGGTTTTTCTGGTAAACTGACACACAGTACGTTTTCATGTTTCAAGTTTATTAAAATATTTGATCTGATCACAAATCCAAATCCAATGCGATTTACATTTAGTTAAGAATTAGGTTAAAAAAAACAAACATAACAATTGGAACTATTTTAACAAAACAAAACGTGAAAAAGGGAGTGAAAAAAAATTAAAGGATTAAATACAATTCATAAACAAATATCTGTATCGTATCCTCTCTCTTTTTTTGAGCCATCTCCTTTTTTAAACATAATCCACAGAGCTTTCTCTTTTCTTCATGCCCCCTGTAGCTACTTTAGGAGAGGCTGGTTACTAGTCCTCCTCTTTTTTTTTTGCCATCTCTTGCCCTCCAGAATAGATTGGCTGGGAATGGTGATATCCCATTCATGAGACTCATTGAGCTATGTTTCTGTAATAGCCACAACATCTAAGTCCATTTCCACAAATAAGACTTCCAGATCGAGAATTGTATTGTGAAGGTTATGAGCATTGGTGCTCATAACTTTCCACCAATTATTAGACTTTTCAGCATTATTTATTGTGTAAAGTTTTTTTTTTCTGGTCTTCTCTTCCCTTTTTCTACTGCTATGTAAATTGAGATTGTCTGTCTCTTGTTATTTTTCCCACCACCCTTAAGCTTTTGCTGGGGGGTAACATTCTGAACTTGTTTTCTCCCACCTGCCACTCTCCTCCTTTAGTTTAATCTCCTGACTACATATTGATTGACTTTTTCCCTTAAAATCCTTTTTCCTATCACAGAAAGAAGTAGTCTCTCATTTCAGAATAGCCTCATGTTTACGGATACCAGATTTCTTAATTTAAAAAGAGGATGCGTGGTCCCGCCCCGTTCTGCCCTATCTCTACCCCATTCTTCCCCAGCTCCGCCCCCACAAAAACCTCTTCTTCCCCAAGTCCGAGCCACATCTGGAGGGCCTATGAGCATGCATGGATGCAGCACGATGATGTCACATGTGCAATACTTTTAAAACCAATACGAGGAAATATTTTTTTCACTAAGACAATAGTTAAGCTCTGGAATGCGTTGTAAGAGCAGTTAATGTAGCTAGTTTTAGAAAAGGGTTGGACAAGTTCCTGGAGGAAAAGTACATAGTCTGCTGTTAAGTCAGACATGGGAGAAGCCACTGCTTGCCTTTGGATCGGTGGCATGGAACGCTGCTACTATTTGGGTTTTTGCTAGGTACTTGTGACTTGGATTGGCCTCCTTGAAGACAGGATACTGGGCTAGATGGACCATTGGTTTGACCCAGTAAGGCTATTCTTATGTTCTTATGTCAGCCTGTTATGGAACAATCAAGCCATTGTGACATCACTGAGGAGGTTGGCTCTTAGGCATTGGTGGAATGAGGCATTATGGCAACCCAGTAAGGCTATTCTTATGTTCTTATGTGCACATGCTCGGAGGCTGTCCAGATACAGCCCCAAGCTCAGGACCTTCCAAAACCCAAACTGACAGGTTTTAGAAATCCATCCGGACACCCGGACAGTCCAGTAAAAAAGAGGACACGTCCAGGCTTTTCTAGACATACAGTATAGTAACCCTACTCATGTAGTTTCATCTATTGTCCCAGTTACCTATACAGTGGTACCTTAGATTACGAGCATAATCCGTTCCAGGAGCATGCTCGTAATCCAAAATGCTCGTTTATCAAAGCGAGTTTCCCCATTGGAAATAATGAAACTCGCTTTGATGCGTTTCCCCCCCCCCCCCGAGAACCGGCATTGCTCCCCTCGCAGCCCCCCTCCCTGCAATCAGACACCCCCCCTGCCTCGAACCGGCACTCACCCCCCGCCACGATCCGACCTCCCCCCCGACACAATTGGGCACCCCCCGCCGCTTCTTACCCTCATCTGGACTCTTGAAGATCTGCCTACTCGTCTGCTGGGCTGTGAGTTCACGTTCTGAACGTGAACGTGAACTCGCAGGCCTTGAGCATGCTCAGATGCTCAAGGCCCAGCAGACGAGTAGGCAGATCTTCAAGAGCCCAGATGAGGGTAAGAAGCGGCAGGGGGGGGGTGCCCAATCGTGTCGGGGGGGGTCGGATCGTGGCGGTGGGTTGCCGGTTCGAGGCAGGGGGGTGCCGGATCGCAGGGGAGGGGTGCTCGTAAATCGAGCCATGCTCGGTTTCCGAGGCACCGATTTTGCAAATGTTTTGCTCGTCTTGCAAAACACTCGCAAACCGGTGCACTCGTAAACTGAGGTACCACTGTATATCTAAAACCTTTTTGCTGACATCAGGCTTGGAGTCACCTCTTAAAGCAAACTATGTGCTGCAGTCTCCTCCCTTAGCATGGCTAGGCAGAAATTTTGAAATTTAAGAAGGATCACAGATATTCCTCACAGATTTATGGGCTATTTAGTTGCCAGTATTTGTCTGTTTAATATTTTAATGCTTTAATTGTATTTTATGATTTTATTACATATGTTTTTGGGGTTTTTTAAAATGTTATCTGCCTAGCTAGAACTAGGGATTAATATAGAATTGACTGAGTTTAAAGTCTGTCTCCCAAACTCAAATTTGGTAGTCTCTTTGTCCTGCAGAGAGGAGTTATTTCTAGCCAGGTCATCTGTTCCCAGATGCATAATAATATCAGCTTTAAACTCTTTATTTTCTTCCCTAATTTCATTCACAATATGGTTTTTGTCCCTGCTGGTTAAGGATCCCTGGGGGGATATTTAACCTTTTCCTGTCCCTTGAACTGTGATTTCAAGTCGATTGCATTAATAATGGTGTCTCCTAGCAATGCCAGTTTTCTGTTTTGGGCTCTTTTGACGTCATCTAAGGGATTTCTAGTAGACTGGATGCTGTTCTTCGTGAATGAAATCACTTCAGATTCTGTTCTTGGAGCATCTGCTTTTCCATGGCTGAGAAGGCATTTTTCACTTCCTTTGGGAGAGTGGGTGTTTGGCTCTACTCTGCTAGAACCCACAGTAATCCATTTATTTCTGGGTTGTATGATTCTTTGTGGGAGATGGGGGTAGCTTGTCTTCATGTTTGAATTCTGGGGGTGGGGGGTAGGCTTTGAATTGCAGCTAATTCTTACTTCAGTTGAGATGACTCTTTGTTCAAAGTTGAGAGTTGGAAACAGATGGAGCAAGATCTAAGGTTCCAAATGGACTGCTTCAAGATTAAGGCATCACAGCTAGTGCACTGGATAATAATCATTTTATTTGCTATAGACTAGAGCAGTTATATTAGAAAAGGAAATGCTGGTGAGATAGTCACCTAATTTAAGGCAAATGGCTATAGGTTAGGAAGACTATCTAAGAAAAACCTGCCCTGGGGTAGATAGGTTATGTGGTAAAGATTTCTCTTTTTTGTATCCAGGGCCTGATCTGCAAATCTCCCATCAATAAATGTCAATAGAAAATATAGTAGATATTTTTAACAGTTTAATAGTGACAAATTTAGCAGTTCACAAACAGACTGTAATGCAGAAGGTGAAAGACACTTAGTAAGTTTTTTCTATCTTTTTTTCTTATATTAGATGTCTAGCAAATACAAATTAACAAAGCAGTTCGGATAAATAAAGATGGCAGAGACTTGTCTTTATAGATTGCAACTGATTCAAAATACTGCTGCGAAATTAATCTATGAGAAATGTAAATTTGATCACGTGACTCCGTTGCTCGAGTCTCCATTGGCTCCCAGTTTATTTTAGAGTTCAATTTAAATGTGTTTGTGTTGTTTTTAAAATCCTATATGGTATCTTTACTCCTCTCCTTCCTTTATCTTGGAATGCTTACAGACTTTTTTTTGCAAGAGGTAACCAACAATTTAAATTATCTCTTCCTTCCAAAAAAAGGGATTAAAGGAGTCAAGATTTTTAGTCAGTCTCTGATCTTTAAATTTTTTCAACTTTGGAATGATCTTCCATTTTTTTTTAAGGAGTTCCGGCTCACTTCAATTTTTTCACAAATCTTTAAAAACTACTTTATTTGCTAAGCACTTAGAAAATTAATTTCCCAAAATTTAGGGCTCCTTTTACAAAGCCACGGTAGCAGCTTTAATGTGAGTGACTTTTTATCACGCGCTAAACCCCCGCGCTAGCCGAAAAACTACCACCTGCTCAAGAGGAGGCGGTAGAGGCTAGCGCGGCCAGCAGTTTAGCGCACGCTATTACGTGCATTAAACCGCTACCGCAGCTTCGTAAAAGGAGCCCTTAGTCTTATTTTCTATGGTTTTTTTATTTGTTAAGTTAATTATTGTAAACCAAGTCGAGCTTTCTTAGAATGATGACTCGGTATATAAAGCCAAGCCTTAGATTAGATTAGATTAGATCTGAAGCATGGTTTATATAGACTGCCGCTCTTTTCAGGCACAATATACAGTATAGGATTACCATATGGCTCCAGAAAAAGAAGGACGGCTTGAGACATCCGGGTTTTACTTCCATTGCTTTCAAACTGTGGAAATCTCTTGTGAGTCAAATACGAAAATGTGGTGAAAAAGGTACATTTAGGAAATTACTAAAAACACAACTGTTTGTAAATGCCTTTTTCTAGATTCTGATTCTCCATCATGTTGATCTTTGAGCTGCATAGGCTTTTTTTTTTTTTTTTAGTTCAAATTGTTTTATTGAATTTTCAATAAATCATAACAAAAAAGCAAGAAATACAAAGATATCATGAACATTACCAAGCCAATAAGGGCAAGGAACACCGAGGATACATATAGTCGGCTATGTATAATAATATATTTAAAAAAAACCAAAGTGTCTTGCCATCATGACAAGGGTATGCATACAACCTGGGGAGAAGAAGAAAGAACAAGGGGAAAGAAAAGGAGTGAGATATACTATTGATTGTACATAAAGTAATAAGAAGAGTAGTACCAGAAGGATAGGCGAGAAAAGAGGAAAATTCGGAGCAGGGCGGGTGACCCAACTATAGCATATAGATAAGATGACCTAATAGTAAGGAGCAAAGCGAGATGAGTAGGCAAAAAGGAAATGTCAGCGGTTAAAAAGAGAAACATCGAATGGGGTCCCAAATTTTGGAAATAGTATGTATTCTACCAGAACATTCAGCTGCTTTCGATTCATACGAATGGATTAAGAGTATAGTATTCCACCAAAAGGTGAGATTAAGAGAATCTGCGGATTTCCAGTTGTGTAGAATCATTTGTATCGTAAGAGCAATCAGAATATTCAACAGCGATTGTTGATGTGGGGAGAGGACATCATCTAAGGCTAAAGCTCTGTAAAGAAGAATATCTATGGTGAAAGCAGAGCGGATCGGTAGAATGTGTCGTATAACACGCCAGACAGATGACCAGAAATTGGAGATAATGGGACATGCGAAGATCATATGATGAAGGTCTCCAATGTCAGATAGACAATGCCAACAAAGATTTGATTCACGGAGACCCGCACGAAACATTTTGTATGGAGTCCAAAAGATTTTATAAGATAGAAAGTACAAGGACTGAGACAGCCTCGAAGAGGCAGTAGGTCGAATAATTTTTGTAAAGTAATGATCCCAGTCCTTGTCCGTTCCACTCCAAGTTGCATTTGTAGACCATATGTCAGTAGATTTTTTGGATCTGGGAAAGCTATGAGATCTCATTTCTTTATAAAAACGTGAAGTGGAATGTCCCAGATCAACACTCAATTGAGCTGTGGACAAGAAAACGGATGATTGAGTATAATTGGCAATAGAAGGAGAGCATTTCTTTAGGCAATGAGATAGTTGGAGCCATCGGAAACATTCAGTGGAAGGGAGAGCATATTTGTCAATAAGCTGAGAAAAGGAGAGAAGGTTGTTATTATCCATAACGTGTTCTATAGATCTAATGCCTCGATCCATCCAAGTACGCCAGTGAAGATGACAGTTGGCAATCAGAATGTTAGAATTATACCATAATGGGGATGCAAGGGAATGCCAGTGATTATGATGAGAGAAAGAATCAAAATAGTGTATAGCCTTAATCGTGGCACTGACGGTAACCGAAAGATTAGGGATAGAGTGGGTGGAGGTATATGGCAGGTACGAGAGAGGGATCGGTTGGACTAGAAACTGCTCAATAGATAGCCATGAGGCAATTTGATCATTTAAGTCGGTGGAATGGAGCCAGTGTGAGCTATATCGAAGGAAAGCCGCCACATGATATAGGAAAAACTCAGGGAAGCCCAACCCGCCGTCAGCCTTGGAAGATTTAAGGATATGAAGAGCAATTCGAGGAGGTTTTTTGTTCCATAGGTATTCAGACAATTTTCGTTCAAGTAATTTATAAAAGGTTTTAAGAGCCAACTTGGGGAGCATAGATAGATAGTAGTTAACAATAGGAGAGATGGTCATCTTAATAGCCTCCAACCGACCCCACCATGACAAAGAGAGAGGGGACCATCGGCTCAGTAGAGAATCCACTTTGTTCATAATGTTATCAAGGTTAAGAGACATCATAGTGTCTTTATCATAGTGAAAAAGAGTTCCGAGGTATTTTAAGGATGAAGAATTCCAACGAAAAGGATGAGGGCCACAGTCCGACATAGAGGTAATATCATTTAAAGGCATAATTTCCGATTTATCCCAATTGATTCGGTAACCAGAATGAGCTGAAAAGGCAGAGACAGTTTGAAGCAATGAAGGTATAGATGAAGCTGGATTGGTAAAAATATTAAAATTTTAGGAGTATTCTTTGATAATAAACTCAACTTTCATGACCATATCAGTAGCATTGTGAAAACTACCTTTTACAGATTGCGGAAAATTCGTTCTATTTCTAAATTTCTCTGTCCTAAAGCACTAAATATACTTATTCATTCTCTGGTGATATCTAAAATCGATTATTGTAATTCCCTATTTAAAGGAATTGCTTTACAAGAAATAAAACGACTACAAATTATTCAGAATGCATCAATTAAATTAATAACTAAATCCAAAAAGTTTGATCATGTAACACCACTCCTTAAAAAGGCTCATTGGCTTCCTGTTATGCATAGAATTACTCATAAATTATGTACAATTACTTTTAAAACTTTATATAATAAGACCCCAGCATTTTTATTTAGATTACTTATCCCTTACTCTGCAAAGAGAACCTTGAGATCTAGCGAACAAAATCTTTTATCTATTCCCTCCCTAAAAATTATCAACACAAGGAGACAATTTATCTTCTCTTGTACGGCACCGCAGACATGGAACGCCCTCCCTATGTTTTTACGGGAGGAGAAAGAGTTTGTAAAATTTAAAAACGAGTTAAAAACTTTCCTTTTTAGAGATGCATTTGCAAGTTAATCTTTTATCTTATTGTTTTGTTTATTTTATTCCCCTCAAATGTCTTATTACCCTTTTGTATTTTCCATTGATGTCTCCTCTTTACTTTACAAATTGTATTTCATCCCTCCTTACCTCGTGTTTAACAATGTTAATTTTTAGCACAATAAGTTTATTTATTAATTGTATGGACTGTTTTGTTACCCAACCTATGTAACTTTTTAAATGTACACCGCTTAGAAACTTTGTTTAAGGCGGTCAATCAAGCCATCTAATAAACTTGAAACTTGAAACTTGAAGAAATAAGAGTAGATCGTCAGCATAAGCCAATGACTTAATTTGTATAGGGCCTGCTTGTATACCAGTTATGGTATTATGTTGGCGAATATTTATGAGGAGAGGTTCAAGAGCTAAATTAAACAGAAGGGGAGAAAGAGGGCAACCCTGTCTAGTACCTCTATGTAAAAAGATAGGAGTAGAGAGAGAGTCATTAATACGCAATCTGGAGAAGGGTTTAGTGTAAAATAGATGGATCCATTGTATAAAGGAGGGGCCACAACCAAACCATTGAAGAGTATTGAAGAGATGGTCCCATTCCACCATATCAAATGCTTTTTCTGCGTCTAATGATATTGCTATCATTGAGGAGTTGGAGGTGTGGGCAAGATCAATAACGTCATGAAAAGTGCGCGCATTATCTCCTATATACCGGTTTTTCATAAATCCGACCTGATCGGGATGGATTAAGATACCTAGTATTTTATCTAATCTAGAGGAGAGAATTTTAGCTAGAATTTTGCAATCAGTATTGAGAAGAGAAATAGGTCTGAAATTTGACACCTTAGTATCATCTCTGCCAGGTTTGGGTAGAACAATAATATGTGCCTCAGCAAAGGAGCCCTGATCGTCTGGATTGGAAAATAAATAATTGTATAGTAGTTTCAAAAAAGGTATAAGATCTGTAGAGAATGTTTTGTAAAATTCGATAGGAAATCCATCTGGTCCTGGAGATTTGTGAGATGCTAACGACTGGATCGCAGTTAGAATTTCAGATTCTGAAATAGGTTCATCAAGAGATTTGGAAAGTGCAGGGGATAAAGAAGGGTGAGGAAGATCTTTATAGAACGCTGGAGTCGAAGAGGAGGATGAAGATGAGGAAGAAGTATATAGTTTCTCATAGAAATTTGCAAATAATTGAGATATAGAGGAATCATCAGTAACGGATACACCCTCCTCTGTAACAATGGCCTCAATTTTAGATCGTTGCTTTCGGTTAGCCAAATAACGGGCTAGATATCGACTAGATTTGTTAGCATGAATATAAAAACCGGACTTAGAAAGTAAAAAATCTTGTTGAGCTTTATTACGAGAGAGAGTATTGTACTCAGTTTTCTTACGTATTAACTCCGGAGGGGGATGTGAAGAAGGAGATTGGCTATGCAGGGTCTCTAGAACAGAAATGTCTTGTTCCAGAGTGAATAACGCGGCTGAGTCGACCTTCTTTTTCCAAGAGACATAGCTTAAGATCTCACCTCTGAGGCTTACTTTGAAAGCTTCCCAAACAGTGTTAAAAGAGGGAACTGAAGGTATATTATGGAGAAAGAAAGTAGGAATGTACGAATGAATTTTGTCGTGAAAGAGTCGTCTGAAATTAGGGAAGTGTTTAACCGCCAATGCCATTTAGGGCTGATGGACTGTGTTTCGATATGTAATCCTATGGGAGCATGGTCCGATAGTATAATAGGATGGATGATTGAAGCTTTAATTAGAGGCAAAAGTGATTTAGAAATAAGAAAGTAGTCAATACGAGAATAAGATTTATGAGGGGCAGAGAAAAAAGTAAAAGTTCGATCCTCAGGGTGCAAAAGTCTCCAAGGATCACACAGGCCCATGTCCTGGATAATATGTTGAAGTTCTAGCCAAGATTTAGAAGTACGGAACGAGGAGAGAGAATGTCTATCATGAATAACATGGAGAGGAAGATTGAAGTCTCCACCTAGTATAAGGGGATGATCAGAGAGATCAAGAAGGGTTTCCCGTAATGAAGTCATGAAGGAAGGCAGATCAATGTTTGGAGCATAAATATTAATAATGGAAATAGATAGAGAACCTATCATGACAGACGCAGCTATCCATCTGCCTTCTAAATCCGCTAGTTGACATATAATTTGAACATTAGTAGAATTTTTGAAAAGTATGGAAACACCGCGTTTTTTATGTATAGCTGGAGAATATAAATGCGTGTTATAGCCAGGGATTTTAAGAGTGGAACATTCTCTAGAGTTAAGATGAGTTTCTTGTAGTAATAGAATATCATAGTTTTTGAGGGTAAGATAATCCAAAATTTTTTTGCATTTAAGAGCTTGATTAATGCCGTTGATATTCCATGAAGCAAGTTTAAGGGACGTCATATGTGTAGAAAGAATAGAAAGATAAGTTTTTCAGAGGATATGGGCCACTCGAGCATAGGCTTTTTTGATATTGATTCCTTTATGTCTGATTCTTCGAGGATTTGTCTATTCATGTTTATGAGTTTTTATTTTTTGTTTTACAAATTTATGCATGTATTATTTTGTAAACTTATTAGGTTTTACACAGTATAGAATTTTTTTTTTTATTCTTTATTAATTTTCCAAACGTCAATAGTGCAAGACACAAATATATAACATATAATAAGTCAATAAAAACACATTCAACTTACAAATATACATAACCAACCATTTTATCCCCCCCCCACCCACCCAATGCTTAATCAAAACACAGAAACATAGATTTACCCAATAACCTTACCCTATTCATATTAATAATATCTTCCTACCCTCCCCCCACCCCACCCCCAGGTGTAAATACTCAAAGGACAAAATTAGGAGAGTATAGAAATTTTAAAAATAAATAGAACCCTAACAATATATAGCATTCAGTTGTTAATGCAGTTTAATAAAAGGGCCTCAATGCCATCTATCTGAAATAATCACAATAAAAAATGGTTCAAGTTTAGAGGCAGCACTTATTTGTTGCTTCTCATACAATTACTTCAACCCAGCCAGTGGTTTTGGCACAAAGGGCTTTGTCAAGGCGCACCTTTGGAGCCCTATAAAAAATAACTATGGCCCTTTTTTACTAAGGGCCTGTTTTAAAAAAGCCACATGGCAACAGCCCCGAAGCCCTGTAAATCTCTATGGGCTTCAGGGTTGTTACCACGCAGCAGCCGCTAGTGCAGCTTTGTGAAACAGGCTCTAAGATGCGCTAAGCATTTTAGCGCACGCTAAATCAACGCGTGCACTAACTGTTAACGTGTCCATAGGATAACATACGCGTAAGCGTTTAGCGCGTGTTTAATGCATGCTAATATTTATCGTGCTCTAAAAAGCATAGCGCACCTTAGTAAAAGAGGGGGTATGATTACGCATAACAAATTTATGTATTTATTTATTTAGATCTATATTCCGTCCTCCCCTAAGAGCTCAGAACAGGTTACATTCATCGTATTAAATCTACTTTTCATGTATTGTAGCTACCCTCACTGTCCCAAACAGGCTCACAAACTGACTAAAATACCTTAGAGAAAAATGTCAGTAGATAAACAGAAATGAGGAAAGAAGTAAGAAAACCCCCAGAGAAATAAAAAAAAATTGTTAACAAGGAACCCAGAAGAAGAATGAAGTAATATGGGTAGCGCAGTAAATCTAACCAAATAAATATAAATACAATATCAAGCAGAAATGAAAAGAAATAAAAATAAAGGAAGTAAAACAGAGAGCAGAAATTAAACAAACCGAAGAAAATAGAATAAAATAAGTTATAAATTCCAGTCTGCTTATAGAGCCAGGTTTAAAAAAAAAAAAAAAAAGTTAAATAAAAAACTAACGATAAAGAAATAGGCTCACTCTCACTCCTGCTACAATCCAAAATCACTGAAAAATAACAACGCGCAAAATTCTTTTTATAGCATTTGCACCATGCACATTTGTCAGCTGTTCTGGTAAGGAAAGGGCTTCATTAAGGTCCTCATCTACAAAGCAGATTACCGTGGCGGGCCACGATAATTGCTTTGAAGCCCATTAGGAATTAATGGGCTTTGGCGACAGCCGAATGGGGTGCGACAGCCGCTAGCGTGATTTTGTAAAAGGAGGGGTAAGTTTCTATATTTAAGCCCATAGGAGCCATGGTATGCCACTGATATAGATATACTGTAGATATATAAAGACTTGCCTCCACTTGTATCACATTGAAATGTCCTTCCCTTCTAGCAAATCTCAAACCTGATACAGTGTGTTTGGCATCTTGCCAATGTACAAATGGAGCTGAGTCTTTATTTGTTATAATAGAAGATTCATGTTTAATTCTTGTTTAATTTTATACAGTCATCCCTATATAGAGTAATGAACAAGGACAAGTGGTCACAGTGGAGTAGTAAGGGTAGGAAGCGCCTGAAGCAGTGCCTCCCGTGCTCCCCCCCCCCTCCCCGGTGCCCTCCTCTCCACACATCTGCTCCTTCTCGTCTCCCACACCACACTTGTGCTCGTCCTCCCCCTGTACCTCTAAATCTTCACCAGCATGAGTGGCTTCTCCAGCATGTTCCTCGTGCCGCACTGGATTTCTCTCTGATGTCACTTCCTGGACTTGTGACTCGGAAGTGATTCAGAGGGGAACCAGGCTGGGGCGAGCAACAGGCAGGAGAAGTTGCTCACGCTAGCAAAGATCTACAGAGGTATGGGGTGGGGGAAGGGATGGCGCGAGCATGGCATGGTGGGGTGAGGTGGGGCGGGGTGGAGAGGTGCCAATGCTCTCACCGACATGGTACCCGGGGCAGTCCTTACCCCGCCCCCTCTTACTATGCCACTGAGTGGTCATATAAATAACTCCCTCCAATTGATAATCTCCATTCATGAATTAAAGTAGGATGTGCAAACATTGGGATCTCTAATGCATATTGACACGGCATGCAAGAACCATATTTGTAGTGGATCTTGAAGCCTTCTGGTGAAGGATAATTTAAGGCCCCAAATACATCCTTTATGTTTCAAGTTTAAGTTTCAAGTTTATTTGGGGCTTGAAATACCGCTTTTATAAGCGTATTGTTGTTGTTTTGTTTTTTTTTTAATATATAAAAGAGAGGGCAGAAGGGGAGGAAACTGCTTAAAATGAAAGAAAGGGGAGGTAAAAAAACAAAAGGAATAAAGGGGATCTTTAATGTAGGGCCTTTACATTTTGTCACCTTTGAAATGTATCATGAACTTGTAAACCATGCCAGTCTTGTTTAATTATATGCTTAATTTGAAAAGTATCCAAAGAATAGGATAAAGCATATACATATTCCATAGTACCGGTATTCCATTTCCTCTTGGGTGATCCCTGTTGGCATATCTAGCTCTCTTAAATGAACATTGGATTACTCATTGAGGATAAGCTTATTCTTCAAAACTCGAGCACATCCATGTTGCCTGTAGTTTATATTCGGGTAAGGAAGAAATCTAAACCACAGAAATTATTAACCCGTATTGGGTTGTTTTTTTATAAGCAGTTCTATATGAAAGATATTGAGCCTCTTTCCTATTGTATATACTTAGAGTGAGGTCAAGTACTTCAGGGTATTTGCCTTAAGTGAAATCATGATATATGGATAATAATAAGTAGAATGTATTCAAATATTCCACAGAGTTAGGTGATTCATTGTTTAATATCAGTGTGGATAAAAAATTGAAAAGACACTCTACTTGAAATAGAAATTGAATTAAATTTCATTTATTTATTATTAATCAGACTTAGGGTCCCCTTTATTAAAGTACAGCAAAAAATTAGTGGTTACTGCATTTTCATTACAGTATGCTCAACTTCTTCTCATACAGTTAACACAGAGAAAAAACATTTACTCTTAACATACCCTCAATAGATACCAGTGTTTTCTACATGATAACAGTTAAAGCTGCAGTTCACACCTGTTTCCTGCTTTGCTAATTCACTTGACTTGTGAATTGGCAAGTGCTAAGGGACTCATTTTCAAAGCACACAGACTAGTCTCAAAATAGCCTTAAATATCCAAAAAGGCTATTTTTGGAAGGCAGAATTTAGACATCCTACAATGCAGTTCATCCAAATAGCAAGGGGGTGTGCTGTGGGTGTGTTTAGGGCAGGACTAGGGAAGGCCCAAATTTAGGACATCAAACAGTGATAATCAAATGGGAAGAAACATCCAAGTAAAAAAAAAAAAAGAGCATCCTAAGACTTATGTCAATCACATCCAGGGTATAAGAAGATGCCCTGATTGAGTAGCTGGCCCCTCCTTTAATCCCCCATTGGTTACTGTTCCCCTCTATCACCCTTGAAAGTGACAACAGAAGGGGAAACTAGGCTCCCTGACAACATCAGATATTATGGGCATCCAGGTGACCTAGATTCAAATCACACTTCAACATATCATATGTGTGTGTATGCTAGTGTATCGCAAACTGTTGCTGTGGGGAGATTCCGGGTGTGCCGCGAGACACCGGCAAGGAGGAGAGGCACTGGTGAGAGGCATGTCCTGTAGGCAGTCAGCACTTCTTCTCCTCACCGGTGCCTCTCCTCTTCTACGTGCCTCTCCTGCTCCAGCACCCCCATTGGTGGCTCGGGGCCCCATCTGGAGTACCTTTGTGCATGCAGAGATATCGACATGATGACATCACGTCATCATGTCGATGTCCGCATATTCCTGGGTGCCCTCCAGCCGTGGCCCAGAATGCACTGTGCCACTGAGTAAAAAGGTTTGTGGGACACTGGTATATACTGTGTTTATACTGTAGCGTGGCCGGCTCTTGGGCCTAGTAGTGACCGGCGCACGCTTACAGTTTCGCCCTGGCGTGCTTCCTCAAGAAGGAGGAAGCCCTGTTGGGAGTACCTTATACTGTGTACTAAAAGTCAGAATGACACAGTTCACATCAGTGTCCAAAAGTAAGAAACCTCATTTATTGATTGTCCAGGTAAGGCAAAACCAAAAATGCAGGGAAACAAAAGTCCAAAAGCAACTATACTGTGCCTTAAAATAACATGGTTCTCTCCAGCCTGGTCTGGTACATGCTCCAATGTTCTACTAATGTCCCAGGTAAGTTCTACTGACAATTAGTGAGAACAGCCCAAAGCTCCAACATCAACTCTGGACTGTACAAGGTTGCTGTGCTTCGCCCTTCCCTTCAAGCCTTAAGGAGCGGAAGGAAATGAGCTTTCTCAGTTCAACTCCTTGGCACAGCAAAGCACACACAAAAATATAACCCCCAAACACACCACCTGGATGTCAGGCAAACCGACACCCAATCTTCAGGGTTTTCACCACATTCCAAACAATGCCTTGTCTATGTTGGTTAATTGTCCTTAAACTAAGTTCCCCCAGCAAGCCAACCAGCACATCAAAAAAGTTCATAACAAAAAAACAACTCTGCAAGGCAAACACACAGCCAGTTCAGCTTACTTCCATGGCTTCTGGACAAGCAAACTCTGGAAGAGAACTACAGACCATGTCTTCCAATACCTGGGTCTCCTGTGTTTGCTGCTCGGCCTCAGGGTCAATCATTTCCACATCTGTGGATTCCTGGGCTGCTGGAGGTTCCTTCCACCTGGGAACTTCCCTGGACTCCTTGGTTCTCCAGGACAGCCAGCTTTCTAATTGTTCCAAAGCTGCTGTGCCACGCCCAGCCCTACTCAGGGGCAGGGCTTTCTTCTGCAGAGTCTGCCTTCTGCCCTGATTGGCCAGCCCTTTACAAAATGGAGGATTTAAAGGGGCCCTGTCTGTTTTCACAGGGCTATGTTCTAAGTCCTGTTTAAACACAGCCTGCGCTTCCTGCTCCAATTCCTGTCTTACAGGCACAACGTGATCAGCCCTGATTAATTTTACAGGGTGAATTTTGAGGTTCTTCACTGGCACAAGGCCGGTACTTGGATCGGGCTTGTGACAATACATACTGTATATACTTGAATATAAGTCGATCTAAATATAAGTCGAGACCCCCCCTTCCCCCCCCAGAAAGGAGAAAAAATGGTTAACTCAAATATAAATTGGGCGGCTTAATATTCAAGTGTCCTGCCCCGTCAGGCTCTGTACCCAGCCCCCTTCCTTCCTCCCTTCCCCTGTCAGGCTCTGCACCCAGCACCCTTCCATCCTCCCCTCCCCTGCCAGACTCTGCACCCAGCACCCTTCCTTCTTCCCCTCCCCTGTCAGGCTCTGCACCTAGCACCCTTCCTTCCTTTCCCTGTCAGACTCTGCACCCTCCCTCCCTTCCTCCCAGGCTCTGCCTCTGCCTCCCTCCCTGCTCTAGCCTCATACGGTACCTCATCTTGGCGATCCGCGGTAGAGATGCAGCGGGCAGGAGTGAACTTTCCAAGTTCCTACCCTGCTGCTAACTGGTTGCCGCTAGTTCCTTCGGCCGCTGAGTAACATGAGCAGGAGCGCGATTTGGCGCTGCTGCTCGGTACTAAGAGGCATCCTTACTGGCTCCTGCGAATTCTTGTGAGATATATACAGTATATATCTATATATTTACTGTAGAAAGAAAGATTCTATGGCATGGTGCTGGAGAGGGGTGATAGAAGGAGAAATGGGCATGGGGCTAGTGGGCAATGGTGAAAAATGCTGCACATGATCCAAGGGATGAGAGAGGGAGAAATGTTGAATGTGGCAGTAGAGGGAGTGGGACAGATGCACCCTCTCTCTTTCCCCACTCCGTTTGCAGCAAGGGAGGGAATGAGAGAGAGAGGGATACATATTGCCAATGGGGGTGGAAAAGAGAGGAAGAAAAGTTGGACTCATGGAGGGACAGAGAGAGATGTTCGTTGGGGAAGGGAATGAGGTCTGGAGGAGAGGAAGCGTGCATAGAAACATAGAAACATAGAATATGACGGCAGAAAAGGGCTGTAGCCCATCAAATCTGCCCACGCTAATGACCCACCCCCAGACTTCACCCGGCTAGAGATCCCACATACATATCCCATTTCTTTTTGAAATCGAGCACGCTGCTGGCGTTAATCACCTGCAATGGAAGTTCATTCCAATGATCGACTACCCTTTCGGTGAAGAAATACTTCCTGGTGTCGCCATGAAATTGCCCACCTTTGATTTTCAGCGGATGACCTCTTGTGGTTGAAGGTTCTTTAAGAAAGAAGATATTGTCTTCCACCTCGATGCGGCCCGTGATATATTTAAAAGTCTCAATCATGTCCCCCCTCTCTCTACGTTCCTCGAGCGAGTATAGTTGCAGTTTATTCAGTCTTTCCTCATATGGGAGGTTCTTGAGTCCCGAGACCATCCTGGTGGTAATTCGCTGAACTGACTCGATTCTCCGCACATCTTTTTGATAATGTGGTCCCCAGAATTGAACACAATATTCAAGATGAGGTCTCACCATGGATCTGTACAGGGGCATTATGACTTCGGGCCTCCGGCTGACGAAACCTCTACGGATGCATCCCACCATTTGTATAGCCTTGGATGCAGCTTTCTCCACCTGCTTGGCAGATTTCATGTCTGCACTAATGATTACTCCCAAATCACGTTCTGCCCTAGTGCTAGCTAAGGTCTCACCATTCAGAGTGTAAGTTCTGCATGGGTTTTTGCTGCCAAGGTGCATGACCTTACATTTTTTGGCATTAAAGCCCAGCTGCCAAGTCGAGGACCAATGTTCTAATAAGAGCAGGTCCTGCTCCATACTGTCGGGTAAGGTGCTGTTATCTACTATGTTGCATAGTTTGGCGTCGTCGACGAATAGTGTTATTTTACCTTGAAGCCCTTGAGTCAGGTCTCTTATGTATATGTTGAAAAGGATCGGTCCCAAGACCGATCCCTGTGGCACTCCACTGGTCACCTCCGATGTATTGGAGGGGGTACCGTTAACCACCACCCTCTGGATTCTACCGCTTAACCAGTCATTGACCCATGTCGTCAATATCACTCCCAATCCCATCAAAGTCATCTTGCTCAACAATCTGCGGTGCGGGACGCTATCAAAAGCTTTGCTGAAGTCCAAGTACACGACGTCTAGAGACTTCCCCATATCCAGTTTCCTTGTAACCCAGTCAAAGAAGCTGATCAGATTGGATTGACAGGACCTTCCCTTTGTGAATCCATGCTGCTGGGGATCCTGTAGATTCTCCTCGGTCAGGATCGTATCTAATTCTTGTTTAATAAGTCTTTCCATGAGTTTGCTCACTATTGAGGTGAGACTGACTGGTCTGTAATTCGCAGCCTCCGTTCTGCAACCTTTTTTGTGCAATGGAATGACGTTAGCTGTTTTCCAGTCCATGGGGACTTTTCCGGTACTTAGGGAAAGATTGAACAGCACGGATAGCGGTTCCGCCAGGACATCACACAACTCCCTAAGAATCCTGGGGTGTAGATTGTCCGGTCCCATGGCTTTGTTCACCTTGAGTTTTGATAGTTCACCATGGACGCTGCTGGGTGTAAACTTGAAGTTTTGAAACGGGTCTTCCGAGGTTTGCCTTGCCTGCAGTTGTGGACCGGTCCCCGGCGCCTCACAAGTAAAGACTGAGCAAAAGTATTCATTTAGTAGTTTGGCTTTATCAGAATCCGTTTCTGCATAGGTCCCGTCTGTTTTCCTGAGACGTACTATCCCATCTGTGTTTCGTTTCCTGTCGCTAATGTATCTGAAGAAGGATTTATCCCCTTTTTTAATGTTTTTCGCTAGTTGTTCTTCTGTTTGAATCTTGGCCTCTCTGACTGCCGCTTTGACTGCTTTAGACCTGGTCAGATAGTCTTCTTTTGTCACCCTGTTTCCTGTATGCTTGTAGGAAATAAAAGCTTTTTTTTTTTCCTTGACAAGATCCGAGATCTCTGCAGAGAACCACTGGGGCTTGTTCTTTCTCTGTCGTTTGCTTACTGTTTTTATATAGCGGTTTGTTGCCTCATGCAAGGTGCATTTCAGGATTGACCACATAGCCTCTACATTATTGGTTTCAGCTTGGTTTTGTAGTGCCTGATGGACGAAGTCTCCCATGCGTTTAAAGTCAGTGCCCCGAAAGTCGAGGACCTTTGTTGCTGTGTTTGATCTAGTGAAGCCTATCTTGATGTTGAACCATACCATTTTGTGGTCGCTGGAGGCTAGTGTATCGCCTACCGAAACTTCTGAAACGCTTTCTCTGTTGGTGAGTATCAGGTCCAGTGTCGCCCGATCTCTGGTGGGCTCCAGCACCATTTGTTTGAGTCGCGCCCCTTTTATGGAGGTTAAAAGCCTTCTGCTGCCGCTGGTAGTAGCGGAAAGTGTCTTCCAATCAGCATCGGACATATTGAAGTCCCCTAGCAGAACCGTGTCCCCGTGTAAAGTGATGTTTTCAATGTCTTTGATTAGTTCCATATCCCTGTCTTCCTGCTGTTTTGGGGGCCTGTATACTACACCCAGATACAATCATTTTTCGTTTCCTCTGGCCAGGTTCACCCAGAGTGATTCCCCGGTGTAGTTGACATCTGTGATTCTGGTGACTTTGATGTTATCTCTAGAGAATAGTGCTACCCCACCCCCTATCCTTCCCTCTCTGTCCCGACGAAGTAAGTTGTATCCTGGTATAGCCATGTCCCACCCATGTGAGTCTGTGAACCAAGTCTCAGATATCACTATTACATCAAGGTCGGCGTTCGTTATCTCTGTCTCTAATTCTAGAATTTTATTGCCTAAGCTGTGTGCATTAACATACATAGCCCTCCATACTTTATGTTTGCTAAGACCCTGTGTAGAATTTCCCGCCTGAGTTTGAGTGGCTTTTGTATGATTGTTTTTACTGTGTGAACTTACCTCGGTCTCAGAAATGGAGTGTCGATTCACCTCTCCTGGAAAATTACTTACTGCGCTAGTACATGAGTGGGTACCCTCCCCCAACTTACCTAGTTTAAAGCCCTTCGGAGGAGGTGGGCTAGTCGATGTCCGAAGACGTTCTTGCCTCTCCTTGTCAGGTGGAGTCCATCTGGTCCCTGCAGTCCCTTTAGTGCCTCTCCATGGTCCAGGAAGCCGAAGTTCATGTCCCTGCACCATTCATGTAGCCACTCATTCGTCCTCTGGATACGCTCCTCCCTGGCTCTTCCCTTGTCTCTTACAGGGAGGATCGAGGAGAAGACCACCTGCGCTCCCATCTGCCTCAGCCTCTCACCCAGGGCTCCAAAGTCCTTAGGTATGTTCTCTGGGGTGTTCCTGGCAGTGTCGTTCGTACCCACGTGAATAAGGAGCATGGGGAAGTAGTCCTCGGGCCTGATGAGTCGGTCTAGGCAGGCGGTCACGTCCCGGATCCTGGCCCCTGGCAGGCAGCAAACCTCTCTCGACTGCATATCCGGTCTGCAGATTGGTCCCTCGGTGCCCCTCAGCAGGGAGTCCCCAATGACCACTACTCTACGCTTCTTTGAGGGGAGCTGATCAGTTGTCTCTGGAACTGGGACTGTCTGAATGTTGACCTCCTGTGCCTCGCTTGCGGGTCCTTCCTGTAGTATCTGGAATCTGTTCCTCAAGGTTATTAGTGGGGTCGATGTAGGGCTGCCCTGTGTGCAAGAGAAGGAGACAGGAGAAGAAAAGGAAGAAAAAGAAGAAGGTCTTCCATGTTTTCTCGTGGAGGAGGTTACCAGCTGCCAGGAGTCAGCGTCCCCATCCTCCTCCTGCACCCCAGTCGTTGGTGCCAAAGTTGTAGGTTTGGTCAGTTTGGGCGTCTCGAGGATGATCTTGCCTGGCTCCTGCTCGGTGATCTGGGACAGCTCCTGGATGACCTCATCGATGAAAGCCTCGTCTTCCCTGATGCTCCTCAAGCGCTTCACCTCCTCTCTTAGGCTCGTCAGCTCACTCAGGATGTCTCCGTCTAGCTGGTCTGTCTCGTCCATCTGTGTGGAGGCTGTAGTTGTCTGCTTGGGGATGGGGATGGGGAGGGCCTTGGTCTGTGCAGAGACCTCTGCCCTCTGTCCTGGTTCTCCCTCTGTCTGCACGTGGACCGAGGCCATCCCCTGGATCCCTTCTGTGACTGGGCTGCCGGTCTTGATTGTAGTCTTCGCATTCCTCGTTCTTCCTGCCATTTCTAAGAAAATTTGTTTTTGTTTTTTTTTTTAGATAGTTTGAAAGTGTGAGAGTGAGAGTGGAAGGGGTGGTTTGAGAGTGGGAGGGATAGCGAGACTGGTAGGGTCTGCCTGATGTCTGGTATGAGAGGATTGTCTGCTTGTTTACTAGCTAGAAGGGTAAGAGAGTTGAATAGAAAAGATAGAAGGGTATGAGAGTTGAGTGGAAAAGATAGTCTAAATGTTAAGTAGCTAGTTGTATGTGCCTGGTATGTGTGGAGTTCTTTCCCTTGGTGGTTGTCCGGAGCCCTCCCTTGAGGCCCTTCTCAAGGCCCTTCGCAAAGGCGCTCTCGCTAAGGCGGGCGCCTTTGCCGTGCGCCGAACGGCTGTGCGCCGTTGGCTCCTCCCCTTTTATGGGCGGAGCTTGGCTGGTGATGTCGGGGGTGTAGGCGGAGCTTTCACTGCCTCCTCCGCTCTGCTATCCTCTCCCCGAACTCGCCTCTGCAACTTCTCTCTCCGATGCCTCTCTCCTCCTCCCTGCTAGCTCAAGCAGGTCGCTGCACGCTGCCACGTGCTCTGCTAGGCTCAGCTCGCCCTGCACTCCCTGGCTGGCCTAGTGAAGTGAGTTCTCCATCGCTGGCTCCTCCCCTTTTATGGGCGGAGCTTGGCTGGTGATGTCGGGGGGTGTAGGTGGAGCTTTCACTGCCTCCTCCGCTCTGCTATCCTCTCCCCGAACTCGCCCCTGCAACTTCTCTCTCCGATGCCTCTCTCCTCCTCCCTGCTAGCTCAAGCAGGTCGCTGCACGCTGCCACGTGCTCTGCTAGGCTCAGCTCGCCCTGCACTCCCTGGCTGGCCTAGTGAAGTGAGTTCTCCATCGCTGGCTCCTCCCCTTTTATGGGCGGAGCTTGGCTGGTGATGTCGGGGGGTGTAGGCGGAGCTTTCACTGCCTCCTCCGCTCTGCTATCCTCTCCCCGAACTCGCCCCTGCAACTTCTCTCTCCGATGCCTCTCTCCTCCTCCCTGCTAGCTCAAGCAGGTCGCTGCACGCTGCCACGTGCTCTGCTAGGCTCAGCTCGCCCTGCACTCCCTGCAGGAGGCAGAAAGAATGAAATATTGGATGAACAGTCAGAAGGAAGTGCAACCAGAGACTCATGAAAACACTAGACAACAAAGGTAGGAAGAATGATTTTATTTTCAATTTAGTGATTGAAATGTGTCAGTTTTGAGAATTTATATCTGCTGTCTATATTTTGCACTACATTTTTCTGTTTTTCTATAGTTGTTACTGAAGTGAAATTGCATATTTTAAAGTCAACTGCCTTGACCCCCCAGATATAAATAACATTAACATTTTCTCTGCGTACTGTGTGCTTTGTGTTTTTTTAATTTTGTGGTTACCATATGTAAAAATAAGATTATATTGTGTGTATGTGAAAAATGTATGGGAGAAATTGCATTACAATTAGTACTATTATTATGGGAGTGGGGTCTGAGGCAGAGCCTGGGTGAGTCAGGGGTGGAGCTTGGGCAGGGGTACTCAGTTGATATTTGTTAGACTTAGGGGGTACTTGACTTGAAGAAGTTGAGAAACTCTGTATTAGAATACAGAACTATCGTTTGACCTGGGGAGCCATGGAAATATTTTGAAATATTAAGTGAGCCGTGAACAGAAAAAGTTTGGGAACCACTGATATAAAGAATGCCTAATTGGGGGTTACCTAGCAACTCCTAAGTTTAGGATCCATTCAGATTTTTTTTTTAATTGCCTTAATTGGCATGGTAATTGACTGCGCTGGGTTTTAGTTAGGTGAGTTGCAAGCTGGCCTAATGGAGCAATGTCTATGTCTGGGATGCCTAGCGATGTCTAAGGGCTCCTTTTATTAAGGCACGCTACGGGGGTTAGCGCATCGGACATTTCATCACGCGCTAACCCCCGCAGCAGCCTAAAATCCTAACGCTTCGTCAATGGAGGCGTTAGGTACTAGCGCGGCAGGCGGTTTAATGCACGATATCCTGCGCGTTAAACCGCTACCACGCCTTTGTAAAAGGACCCCTAAGTCTGTTTAGGCGCTGCTAGGTGTGATTCTATAAATGGTGCCTAGCGGTTGATTGATGTATGTGCAACTAGGTGCCATTTATAGAATCTGGGCCACTTGTGCCTAAATATTAAAGACACCTGCAAGACTGATGGCTATTGAGGTGGTGTTCATTCCTGTACAGTAGGTATTTCCCTGTACCTGAATGGCTTGACATTTAAAATAACAGTGTTACAGTGGAATATGAATCCACCTCATTGACCACTAGGCTACCCCTCTGCTCTGGAGCGATGTCTGTGTAGCCATTCCTGTAAAAATACAGCCAGACTGAAGTCCTTGCCCCTGGATTTTTGTCATTCAGAATTAGGACATTTCAATTTGCAAAATGGCTGTTCATTTTGAACATTCTCACATTTTCGAATGGGAAACCCCCAACATGTTTCCTTTTCAAAAATGGTTGTGAGATGGACTGTTTTCTTGGGGAGATGTTGTGAGGAAGATGTCCCAATTCTGACTTGAATGTTCTTTAAAATTGCCTCATGACATGTCAAGCCACTTAAGTAACTGTTACCACAGCCATACACTTACTGTTAACATGACCTAGTGCATTTGTTAAGTGTTTGAATCACTTTTAAGGCCTCAAAGTCTCCAAATTTTTTTTTTATTAAATCTTTAATTGTGAAATGGTTTTAGCCACAGGCTGAGAAACAAGAAGCTAGGGTTCAAATCTTGAGAAAATCACTTCACTGCCTTCGTTTCATGTATGAGTTTAGAAGCAAATAAAACTGACCTGTGTTTATATGTAGATATGCCAGTACTTTAGCCTGTTAATATGTTTTTTTACATACTTAGGAAGTGCAGACTGAGCAGAGGAGTAGCCTGATGGTTAAAGCAGCAGGCTGCAAATGAGGGAAGCAAAATTTAAATCCTTCTGATGTTCCTTATGATTTTGAGCAAGTCCTTCCATTGCCTCAGATGCAAACAAGGAATGTGAGCCATCCAGGAACAGAAAAATGCTTACAGTACATGAATGTGTACTGCTTCAATACTCTATTGGTTTACAGGTGGTATGAAAGAAATTTAACAAAAATCAAGCATCTTCTGGGGAAAAATTGCAAAATGGCTCCCTTGCACATAATAAATTTTATGCAAAGTTCACGGCACGCTGAAGTTTACTACAATTCTGACAAAGTTCCCTGCTTCAATGCAATATCATGTAAAGCAGTTGATCATCTTTGAATTATGTGAAAACCTCAAGGCAAAGGCACAGGCCAGTTATTACAGAAAAGATCGTTTTATTTTGCCAGCACTGGAGTTTGGATTCTTCACATCTAAGTTTACCACACAGTTAATCTACATATGTAGAAAACCTTCCTCATGAAAAGAAAAACACTGCAAGAAATTCTTATCTTCATACATATAATATACCTTTCCCTGAGCTCAGGCCTGAAAGGTGAATAATTACTTCGAAATAACTATATATGAATCATAAATCACAAAATGACTAGTATTATAGTTTGCAAATGGCTACCAGATTTTAAAAGCAATTATTTTCTCTTGAACAAAAGGTTAAACAAAAGTAGTGCAAAAAAAGATTTATCATACATACTTACACCCACACAGCCAAAGTCTGCAATATGTGATGTGGAACAAGTAGCATTACAAACTAATTAGGACCTGAATCAAGAAACGTGGATGCTTGCAAAAATAAAAGAAAGTGCATCCTGTAAAACATTTATAATATATCAAATTGTCATAGGAGAAGCTATGTAGGAATTAATAAGGCACCAGTTAAGAGCATAGGAATTGCTATACTAGGATAGACCAAAGGTCCATCAAGCCCGGTATCCCTGTTGAAATCAGACATTAAAAAAAAAACTATGCAAACTTGTGAGTGTGCACAAATGGTTTCTATAAAAACATATAAGAAAATAAGAATAGCCTTACTGGATCAGACCAATGGTCCATCAAGCCCAGTAGCCCGTTCTCACGGTGGCCAATCCAGATCACTAGTACCTGGCCAAAACCCAAGGAGTAGCAACATTCCATGATATCGATCCAAGGCAAACAGAGGCTTCCCCCATGTCTTAATAACAGACTATGGACTTTCCTCCAGAAACATTTTCCACCAAAACATATCACATAGTTACTTTTGGACTTGCTACAGGATTACATATGTACATAGCATTACATTTAAAAAAAATATATATTTTAATTAAGATTTCTTCATATATAATAACCTTCGGAAATCATAAAGAAATGCAACAAATAAAACAATATGCCAAAATGGCAATATATAAAATTATAAGCAAATAATACACAATTCCAGCCCACTTTTTGGAGATACGAAGAAACCATCTCTGCTGCAGGAAATAAGCTTATTTACCCTCTGAACCCTAGAACTGAAATAATAAAAGAAATACCTTCTCTAATCAAGCCTTCGTCTTCTCAATGAGAAAAACTTCCAAATGCATAGGTTCCAAAAACACATATGATTTGGTTTCCCAGGTGATCAGACATTTGCAAAGATATTTTAAGAAGAATGTACCACCCACAGCTAAGACCTTAGGTCTCACCTGGAGGAAAGCCTTACAACGATATTGCATTTGTCTTGATACATCTGGGAAAACCGACACAGTATGACCATAGCCTCTTTGGGAAAATATGCTTTCATGATTCTCCTCTTTTCATCCATAGATGACATTGTCACTAATAATGTGGACTTTTTTGAAAGAATTTCTTGCATATTTTCCAAAAGGTTTGTAAGACCCAAACTATCAGGAGAACTCAAAACATCTGACTCTCCTCCCTGCTTTGTTTCTCTAACTGCCTGAATTACATAATACACATTGAGAATCTCCTTATCTTCCATAGTTATTTGAAAGACATCTTTAGGGCTCCTTTTACTAAGGTGCGCTAGCGTTTTTAGCACGGGCTGTATTGTGGCACTAACCCTGCACTACGCGCCAAGAACTAATGCCAGCTCAATGCGCCTAGCATGTGCGGCAATGCAGCATGCGCTAAAACCGCTAGTAAAAGGAGCCCATAATTTAAAGAATTCCCTAGGAGAAAGAAAATGTAGCTTGGAAAATTCAATAGTCTTAAATTCGCTGATCTAGAAATATTTTCGAGAGTCTC
Source organism: Geotrypetes seraphini (assembly GCF_902459505.1). Taxonomy (NCBI): domain Eukaryota; kingdom Metazoa; phylum Chordata; class Amphibia; order Gymnophiona; family Dermophiidae; genus Geotrypetes; species Geotrypetes seraphini. The sequence goes on from NC_047085.1 coordinate 222,132,348, forward strand.
CAATTTGGAATATATTACCAAATTATCTTTAATGGCTGAGGCTTGCGCTGACTGACAAACCTGAATTTGCTTTTCCATCTTACCCACTGAATTTTCCAAAGCCATTAATCTTGTATCTTGTTCAGCAAGGTTAACTGAATTTCTTTCAGTAAACTTGCTGAAACTTTGTAAATTTTCATGCAATGTTTTATCCATTTTTTTAATGGCCATCATTATATCTTTCAAAGATATCTCCCTGGTTTCACTAAATGAATCCTCAATTGAAAAAGCTGAAACTGCAATTGGGGGAGGGATTACAGAAATTTGTGATTCTATGACCTGAGAAGGTTGGGCTAAATCTTCATCTGGTTGGACTTTGCCCATTTCAGAAGAAAATTTTAAATTTAAACTTGAAAGTCCACTCCTATGATAAGGAAGTCTCAAGGATGTTGAGGGGACTTACCGGAGGAAAAACAACTACCGGAGTCAGATGTTTATCCATTGGCCCTTTAAATCATTGGGGCTCTTTTCCCTGGAAAAGCAGAGACTTAGAGGGGACATGATAGAGACTTACAAGATCATGAAGGGCATAGAGAAAGTGGAGAGGGACAGATTCTTCAAACGTTCGAAAACTACGAGAGGGCATTCAGAAAAATTAAGAGGGGACGGATTCAGAACCAATGCTAGGAAGTTCTTCTTCACCCAAAGGGTGGTGGACACCTGGAATGCGCTTCCGGAGGGTGTGATAGGACAGAGTACGGTATTGGGGTTCAAGAAGGGATTAGATAATTTCCTGAAGGAAATGGGGATCCAGTTTCAAGTTTATTATAGAATTTGATTAATCGCCTATTCCAAATTCTAGGCGATGTACAAATCGATAAAAATTACAGAGTTAGGGGAAACAAACGTAACTAACAAAAAAACCCTAAATCTATTAAGCATAATAAAAACCAACTTATACAAACATAATAAAACACAAGGAAAGGCTAGGAAAGAAATACAATCTGATTGTAAAGAAAATCAATTAAGGTTAAAAACAATAGGAAAGGGAAAAAGAAAACTATCAAAACATATAAAGATAAAATGAAGGCCATAAGCAATTCATTTAGTCATTGAATGCATCTTTAAAAAGAAAACCCTTGAGTTTGCTCTTAAATTTTTCCAAGATAGATAGAGGATTACTATACAGGTCCTGGATCTGATGGGCCGCCATGTGAGCGGACTGCTGGGCATGATGGACCTCTGGTCTGACCCAGCAGAGGCACTGCTTATGTTCTTATGTACCTCTAACACCTCCTTTTCTTTTCCCCATCAAAACAGAGTTTTGGGCTGAGCTCTATGCTTAATGCTTCAAAGATGCTCTGAAGGTGCTCCAAAGGGACACGCCCCTTCAGAAACACGTCCATGGGCACGTGTGGCCACGTTTCGCGGAGTGGACGGCAGATGTAGTGCCTGGAAAGGCTCCTCCGACGTCAGGCAGGGACAACCAGGAAAGTGCCTGCTGCGAGTGTTCCAACCCCACTCCCGCTACCACCGTAAAGCGGGCAGCAGATGTAGTGCCTGGAAAGGTCCCTCTGATGTCAGGCAGGGACGGCCATGAAAGTGCCTGCTGCGAATGTTCCAACCCCACTCCCGCTACCACCGCAGAGCTTGATATACATGCAATGTCTTGCAATACAAGTACACACATCACAAATGAGCTGATGGTTCTTCTCTCTATAATGCTGTAGGAGTGTAATGACTGTTCTAAATGAGCAAGGTCTTGCAATCCAAGTACATATAGTATTTTGGGTTAAAGTTTTTGGGTTGTGGAATGAATCGGCTGAGTTTCCATTATTTCCTAAGGGGAAATTCACTTTGATATACGTGTGCTTTGGATTACAAGCATGCTTCTGGAACGAATTATGCTCGCAAACCATGGTTTTACTGTACATGTTTCAGTGTTCATGCCTGACCATGTATCTGTTGTACCGGATATATGTCCTCCAGTCATTTCATGATAGTTTTTTCAGTGGATCTTGTCAACTATGAGCTGTAGTGTTACTTTGAGAAGAAGATGCACAAAGTGAGAGATTTTTAAAAGTTTAAAACTCAGCTTTTAGAACCAGAACAGCATTAAAAGATGTATTGTAAATGAGGGTAAAGTTAATGACCGGAATGAGATTGTGTCGATAGTAATGGATGAAGTTGCTCAGCGGGGAAACAAGAACTTCAGATAGCACCTGATAAGCTCTGTGGTTTGCTAGAAGAGCGGCAGAAGGAGATTTGCAGAAACTAGAGGGAAGGTGAAACAGATCAAAGACGCAGAGTGATGTGGTTGTGTATAAGACTGCCATGATTAAGTATCAAGCGTTAATTGATGCAGAAAAGAATGTTTAGATCTGTAAATCATCTAAGGGCAAGGGAACTATTTAAAATTCAAAAGACCTACTAATAGCAAAAAGAATTAGGAAAAACATACTGTAGCTGACGCCCCATTTTAAAGCAAGAATGCACTATGGACCTGGGGCAAATTGTACACACTGGGCCCGTATCGTAATATAAATAAATGTTAAATCTCCAACAGAGGGGGCCCTGTGTGATCCACTAACATGCATTTGGTTTCTTAGCATGCCTTAAAGATTCTACTCTATGCTAAACTGATTTAACACGTTAACCTATGTTTGTTTTGGGGGGTTTTGTAATCTTTATTCAATTTTTAAAACTCACAATAAGTGTAACATATAATACAATCATTTTGTACTTTAACATCACTTAATATATCATCAAATTCTAACTCGCGTCAATATCCCCCCTCCCTTATACCCAACAATTATTCCTAAGCAAAAGAAATCATAAAATATTCCCACCCTGGACGTGTATGAACAAAAGGGAAAAAAACATTAACCTATGTTAAGTCAATGCACATAAAAAATATATTAACAAAAATGTATAAAAGAAACTGAAAAGAAGCCACCGGTTTGTTTGTTTTTCCTCGGCCCATCCTTACTGCAAGAATACTGACAAGATGAAGGGGCAGCAGGTAAAAGTGCTGCTCAATGACTCCTCCTGCCAGCTGGAAGGCAAAGCACAGGGAACAGACAGTCGGCTGAAGGCAGTGATAGCTCTGCTTTTCTTTCCAACATTCCGTTCTTCGCTCTGCCAGGTTCTCAGGGTAAAAAAATCAGCCTGCGGACCTATAGAATTAGCACATCTGTGAGGATCCTAAGCATGTGCCTAGTTTGTCTATACAGTGGTGCCTCACACAACGAACTTAATTGGTTCCAGGAGCAAGTTTGTTATGCGAAAAGTTCGTTATGTGAAACGTGTTTTCCCATAACAATACATGTTAAAAAAAATAATTCGTTCTGTAGCATAAAATATGCTAAGATGACATAAAAAAAAGATAAATTTATCTTGTTAGAGCTGGTGTTAGACACAACTGGGGACTGCAAAGTCCAGGCAGAGGCTTACGGCTCTCTTTGACCAGGGGGGACAGTTGCCCTAGTTGCACTACCCTAACCCTATTCCTGCTATGTGTGACTGTGGTATTCTGTTAGCATGATATTTCTGTGTAGCATTCTATAATAATTTGGCTTATTCAATTTTCTTGATAGTAGAGGGGATATATGTGAAGGGGAGGGGAGACAGGGGTTTTGTTGATCCTTGCTCTGTATTATAATCACCCCCCACATACTCCCCAGTACCTTTTTAATCATCCCCCCTCGGTACCTTTTTTAATTCCTCCCATCTTTCCCAGCCAGTGGCGTACAGGCCAGAAGCGCAGAGATCAGGAGCAATTCCTCTGCACGCCTGTGTGGGCCCATGCCGATCTCCGAATGGCTGCAGTTAGTTCTTGTGAATCCCGCGAGAGCTGACTGCAGCCATTCAGAGATCAGCGCAGGCCCAGGCAGTAGCACAGAAGGCTTGCTCTTGATCTCTGCGCTTCTGGCTGGGAAATTTGCTAGACCACCAGTTACGAGTGAGCGGGTGAGATTAAAGTTGCAGCAGTGGTGGCTTTTTTAAAAAAATATGTGGCGGCGGGGGGAGGTTTAAAAATATGCGGTGGCGGCAGAGGCTTAAAAAATATGCAGCAGCGGCGGCAGGGGGGTTTAAAATATGTAGCGCCACTGCACAGGGAGCCAGGCGGAGAGAGGGCAGTTAAGGATGCAGCTCGGGCGACTTCGTTGTGTGAAACGAAGTTCGTTGTGGGAAGCAAGACCTGAAGTTCGTTGTGCGCAGCGTTCGCTGTGCGAGGCGTCCGTTATGCGAGGCACCACTGTATTTTAATCCTGCCTCAACCCTTGCGCCTCTTCTGTTGTGCACTTTCTGTTGTTATGGGGGGCAGGTTATATGAGAGCTTTCAGTAGTCCATGGTCATTCTTAGATTCTTATGTACGCTCATCTTCTTAGACACTCCTGTTATCCTTTTCTTCTCCTCTCTTCTCTCTTTCCTTTTTCTTTCCTTTTTCTTTACTGCTCTCTCTCATCTTCATCTTATATATCCCTTACATACATTTTTAATAATTGGAGCCTTTGCTCCTATACAGTTAAACATAGATTTATATATTTTATATACAGGAAGCTTTATTTTGTTTCTATGTACTTTAAATGATTCTTGTATCCTTTAAAATACTTAATAAAAATTATTGAACTTAAAAAAAAAAAAAGGAGTGCAAGGGTCTGAGTACTCCTTTTTAATTTTGCTGATGCAACCTTAACTGGAAAGAAAGTTTCAATTGGGGGAGGGGGGAGGGGGGGAGTAAGGAATAGAAATTGGATGCAGCCAGGGCAGGATTAACCAATAGGCAAAGTAGGCACGTGCCTAAAGCCCGAAATGGTCAGGGGGGCCCAATGAAGGAGGGCATCAACATTGTTTTTTCCAAGCGGCGATGGCCCCTCCAGCATCGATCGGCAATGCAGGCCCCCTGATTGGCAATGCGGGCTCCACCCCAATCGGCAACACACACCCCCATCGACGGAAAGTAAGACAATCAAGCAGTGCGGGTAAGAAAGGCAACGGGAACTGTAATTGTGCAAGCGGTGCTGCTTGCCCAAAGCTTCCCTCTGACGCAGCTTCCTGTTTCCGCCTGGGCGCATGGTTGGGTGGGGCGGGGCAGGAGGCCCAGTGTACTTGTGTGCCTAGGGGCCCTCGATGAATTAATCCTGCCCTGCCACCGCTATTGTCAATCTCCCTCCCCCCATCATGCCTTTGCTAGCAGAGATGCTCAAGCTCCATCAACTGAAGAGTTTCCCTGCCAGAGCATAGCCCACACTTCCTGAGCAGCAGAAATCATTAGGCTGCTCCAGCCTGTTGCACCCAGCACTTCCGCATATGCTCAGTTCATATACGAACTGAGCATGTACAGAAGTTCCACATCAGCCACCAGAGCACCCTGCCAATTTCCTGCTGCTACATGTGTTGGAGGGGGCCTGAGCCTGATTTGGGGGGTGGAGAGCTCAGGTGTCCATGCAAAGCCACTGTTTGTGCCTAAGTACTGGTAGATAGACACATAAATGACAGTAATCTACAATTTCTTGGCAAGCCCCTAGCCTGCCCACACTCCTCCCAAGTCCCTCCGGAATTGCACACCAGAGAAATTAGGCACTCAGTTTATCGAATAAGAGTGTATGTCAGTTACATGTATAGCCCCAAATTATTGCCAATTATGTGCCAAGTTAGCACTAATTAACCAACTAAGCTACATGCACAACTAATCCTATTCTATAACTGCATGTCCAATTGCGTGCATAACTGTGATTCCCATTTATAGGGGAGGACACATGTACCCCCAAATTCTATCTCAGAAGAGGTATGCACATCTGTGTCCAAAGTTTCAATTTAATTTGATGTACTGTAAATACAACCAAAGTTAGTCTAAGCGGTTTACAAGAAATAAAAAAACAAAAAATTAATAAAGACATAACAAGGGAGGCAATAAACAAAAATGAAAAAAGGGTACAAGGGGGGGATAAAGAAAAGGGAAGGTTACAATAAAACAAAAAAAGTTGGGGAAGGGAAGAAGTGCAACAAAAGGGAAGGGAAGTCACAGTGAAATTCTGCCCAATTACATCTGCTACTCGGGATGTCTAGTTTTCAGAAAAGTGCTCCAATGAGCAATGCTCTGCCAGAGGAATTAAGGGAGGTCATCTCCTTAATCACCATAGTTTATGCCCCTTCCCCCCCAAAAAAATTTAAAAACCCACAATAACTAGAAGGAGATACTAGGCTTTGTGACAGCTTTGGAGAAAAGACATATTTATGTTTCTGAAATGGCTAACATATGTGTTTATGTTGCTGTTTCATAACATAAACCAATTAACCAATTAAGCATAGGCGTCAGAACAGGGGAGGCCACAGGGGCTATGACCTCCCCCAAAATTGGCAAGTCAGAAGTATTACTCTTCCAACTCCCCCACCTGCCCCCCTTCCCATCGCTGTAATTTAAAATCTTTGGGCAGCCAGCAGCACAACAAAGCGAGCCTCCTGCCATCTGCCTGCCTCAGAAGTGTAGTTTATTCAGCGTCCTGCCTAAATGGGAAAAGGAAGTGGTGCAGAAAAACACTTCTGGGACAGACCAACAGCAGCAGGATTGCTTCAGACCACTGAAATGGGAAGGACAGAGATGCTAGTCCAAAGAATGGAAGTGAAGGAGGGGAGAGAGATATGCCAGACTGCAGGAAGGAGAGGAGAGAGATGCCAGACCGTGAAAAGGAGAGGAGAGAAGGAGAGAGATGTTATACCATGGGAAGAAGGATGGAAGGAGAGAGAGATGCCAGACAATGGGATAGGAGAGAGATTCCAGGCTATGGGAACGAGAGGAAAAAGATGCCAGACTATAGGAGGGGGGAAAGAGGGAAGACTATGGGAGAGGGAGAGAGAGGATGAGATGGTGCACAGGGATGGGAGGGGAAGGGAGACAGAGGGAGGAGATGGTGCACAGAAATGGGTGTGGCAAGGAAGAGATAAGAAGAAATGCTTCTTATGGATAGATGGGAATAAGGGAGAAGAAAGAGGGAGGAGATGGTACATATGGATAGATGGGAAGGGAAAACGTGGAAAATTAGCTAGATTTTTAAAAGGAAAGCAGAAAATGGAAGAAAGCTGAAGGTTAAAAGTTAACACTAAAAATGGATGTAGAGCAGAAAATGAAGGAGAAATGGATAAGAAGATCCTGGATACACAGATAAGAGCACAGACAAAAGGAAGTGCATCCAGAGACTGGGAAAAAATTATTAGAAAAATAAAATCACCAGACAAGAAAGGTAGGGGAAATTATTTTATTTTCAATTTAGTGATTGAAATGTGTCAGTTTTGAGAATTTACATCTTCTGTCTATATTTTGCACTGTACAGGAAGAAATGAATTTGTTTCTATTCTCTGGGGTTGTATTGCATGCAGAGTCTTGCATCTTAGGGTTTCATTTGTATATATTAGTACTTTTAGTTTGTGGTCCTGTATTTGCATAGGGGTTACCTGTGTTCTGCATGTGTGACCAAAGCCAGATTTTCTGGTAGGAATGAATGTTGAGAAGCATACAGTGTGCTTGGTGTAGTTTAATTTTGTGGTTAACCATTATGTGTTATTAATAAGACTGGTCTTTAAGCCTGTTACATTAAGGGGTGCTAGAATATATGTCTGTCTGTCTTTCTTTCTTTCTGTTTGTCTCTCTCTCCCGCTGTCTTTCTTTATGTCTGTCTCTCTCCCTGCCCCTGTGTCTTTCTTCTTTTCTTTCTGTCTCCCTCCCTCCCACTATCTATCTTTCTATCTGTCTCTCTCCCTGCTCCCTATGCAACAGCATTTCTATCACCCCCTCCACTTCCCTGTGCAGTAGCCGCAGCAGCATTCCCTCCCCCTCCATTTCCCTGTGCAGCAGCATTTCCCTCCCCCCACTTCCCTGTGCAGCAGCTGCAGCAGCATTCCTCCTCCGTCCATTTTCCTGTGCAGCAGCATTTCCCTCCCCCACCCCACTTCCCTGTACAACAGCCGCAGCAGTATTCCCTCCCCCTCCATTTCCCTCCCCCCACACCACTTCCCTGTGCAGCAACAGCAGCAGTATTTCCATTCCCCTCCGTTGTATATCTGTCAGGGGGGCTCCCACTTACCTTTTTTTTCTTTATAACGCAACTTGAAGAGAGTAATTTGAAACTGGTAGTAGTAAGAAGTAAATCGGCACAGAGTAAATTGGTTAAAGTAGTAAATTGGCATAGAGTGACTTGTGTAAGTTAAACCGCCACTCGACACTCATTGGTATTATCCAAAAGTTCTGATTATATACATTGCAAACATGTACTTTCCTTCCAACTGCACTATGCATTCACCAAGCATCCAGACAGTTTGAGAAAAAAGATCCATGACCAACCTGTTGGTGTTGCAGCTCCCAATCTCCTGGGACAGCAAAATCTACAGCCTCTCCTAGGGGAGGAGGGAAGACTGGCTGTGGGGAAGTGGGATATCAGAGAGGAGACAGACTGGCTGGGGGCAGGTGAGATGTGAGGAGAAAGAGCGAGGCAGACTGGCTGCAGGCCTATATCTACTATAATAAAATGCAAAATTGTTATGACAACCGTCGAACAGAGGTGTGTCACAAAACTTGCCAGCTCTTTGATGGCAGGTAAAAAGAAGAACCGTACATGTTTGCTGCATACCTCTTTACTCCCGTCTTGCAGCGATTCACTTTGGGTTTAGTTCATTGGAGTACTGTGTGGGGCCGTAACAGGTGCTGTGCTGTGATCGTGTTTCATCCGCTCCTTCTCCCGACCTCACCACAACTTCCGCACAGAGTGGGGGAGACCTGTGGCGGCACCGAGTTAACTTCTCCCTTCCTTCCCTCCCCCTTCATGCCTGCGCTATTCAAGCAGATCAGGCAGCCTTTCCTTGCTTTCCCCCCTTCCCCCACCCCTTTCCTATGCCTGTTCGGAGGGGCGGCTCTATTCCGGGATCTCGCTGTCACGGGGGAAGGGTGCCAGCATAAAACTCTGGAGTAATGGCTTCGGTCTCACCCTCCTCCAGCTTTTTTTTCCTCCTTCTTCGTTGCCCCCTCAGACTTCAACTGGCCAACTATAACAGGATCAGGGCCGGCACGGAAAAATAAAAGAAAACATTCCCTGCCTGTATCACCAACTGCCTCGCGCATGCGCATGCGCATACGGATCACAGAACATGCAGGTAGGAGTGCGCATGCACGCTTAGGGTTTAATTATAGTAGATTATATTGTGTGTGTATACTGTATATGAAAAATGAATGGAAAAAATGGTCTGGGGTCTGGGGCAGAGCTTAGGCGGGGTCTGGGGTGGAGCTTAGGTAGAGTCTGGGAGTGGAGCTTTTGGTTCACCCCCCCAAACCATAAAGCATTCTGCTGTCTATGAAATAAAGTATCATATACAGTCAAACCTCGGTTTGCGAGTGCACCAGTTTGCGAATGTTTTGCAAGACGAGCAAAACATTCCCACAAATCGTGCCTCGCAAACCGAGCATTGACTCGATTTGTGAATCCCCCCCCCCACCCCCCCGCGATCCAGCATCCCCCCGGCGATCCGGCATCCTCTCACTCGGGTCGCCCCCCCCTCCCTCGCAATCCGGCATCCCCCGCCAAGCACCCAAACAGCATCCTTTACCCCGATTTGGCACCGGCACCAGCACCAACGCACAGGACATGCCGGTTCCGGTGCCCAAATTACTCCCTCTTGGCTGGGCTGGGCCTTGATCATCTGTGCATGCTCAAGGCCTTCTGATCTCGCTCTCTCCGAGATTCTCAAGGCCCATCTCAGCCAAGAGAGAGGATCTTCGGGCACTGGCACCGGCATGTCCTGTGCATTGGTGCTGGTGCCGGTGCCAAATCGGGGTAAGGGATGCTGTTTGGGTGCTCAGCGGGGGATGCCAGATGGTGGGGGGGCAACACGAGCGGGGGGGATGCTGGATCACGGAGGGGGGCGTTCACTGGCGGGGGGGTGTGCGACACCGATTCTCAGGGGGTAAGGAGCAGCGCCGGTGGCCTCGAGGGGGGGAATGAGTCAAGCGAGTTTCCATTCATTCCTATGGGGAAACTCGCTTTGATATACGAGCAATTTGGTTTACGAGCATACTTCTGGAACGAGTTATGCTCGTAAACCAAGGTTCCACTATATTTCTAAAATATAAACAAGACAACATAGGTACATAAATGTCACTTACCCGGTGAGGCGGGGGGAGCCTCGAGGGGTTTTTGCTTTTGGCTCCAAGTGCCCGGCGCCCAGTGGGTGTGACCTGCTTTAAGGACAATGGCAGGTGGGGAGTTTGACTGGAGCAGTACACCTGTCAAATCGTAATGCAGGTGTCCTAAGGCAAGCTCAGGGAGGACAGAAACCTCCAATGGAGCAGAAGGGCAAAAGCTTGCTTCATCTTGATTTTCAATATGAATACAGACCATGAAAGCGGGGCCTCATGATCCTTCTGAATTTTTGAGTTTTAAAGTGTCAGAAAAGTTACCACAGAGATAACTGGCTTGTGGCAGTTCATAGCGACTTCACTTTTTGATCCTTTGATGTCAGCTCTTCCTATCATTGTGAAGCAGAATTCACAAAGCGTTGGAATGTTCATCCACTAATAGGGAACGTGAGCTGAGTTTAGACCATTGTGAGACAGGTTGGTTTTACCCTACTGATGATGCATTATTACGGAAGTAATCCTGCTCAGTACGAGAGGGACCGCAGGTTCAGACATTTGGTGTATGTGCCCAGTACCCAGTAAACATTTATGTACCCATGTTACCTTTATATAATACTAAAATGGATGCTCAGGCTTCACATAATTGAACATATAAACATCCATTTCACCAGGACAGGTCTACATCAGCAGTTCTTCTAAAATACTAGCAAAACTTGAGACCTCCCAACCTGGATATCTCAATTCTGATTTGTTCGTCCATTCTAAAATTAACCTCCACCTAAATGTCATGAAATAATAAATAAATAATACAGTATATGTTATTAGAACAGTTAAATGAGATCGTGCACTGACTGAAGAGTGAAAAAAGTAGCTGTGTGATTTTGAGCATGCTCAGTGTTTCCTCAACACCTCTGTAAATATGACATCACAATGGCTAATTTGCATATTGACATGGTGCTGGCAAATTGTAGCCTGCTAACTGTATATTATGTATGTTAACCTGTAACCCATTCTGAGCTCTTTGGGGACAAAGGAATAGAAAATGAATTAAATAAATAAATAAATCATAACATAACATAACATAAAATCCATTTTTACATCACATAACCTTTAAGTTCTATGCGGTTTACAAAAGATTAACTAAAAATACTTAATTAAAGATAGTTAGGAATCTAGGAACCCCAGAACTATGTAAATAAATAAGTCTTCAGCTGTCTCCTAAAATGCAAATATGAGACAGACGTCAGTACAGAAATGAGATTGCTATTGTCATATACCAGAGAGAGCAAGGGCCAGTCTGGACTAGAGAATTGCGCGGGGACAGAAATCCCACCCATCCCCGCCAGGATCCTCTCCATCTCCAACCGTCCCCGTCAGGATCCTCTCCATCCCCACCCGTCTCCATAAAAAGCAGCAATTACTTCTGACAGGATCATCAATTCCACAGTTTCTTTTGTGTTTGCGCTGATGTTTTCCTTGTGGAATCTGTTTGGTGGAACCCTTTTTTTGTTTTCTGTTCAGGTAATTAACTTATAAATCCCTTCTTTTACTAAGGCTGACGTGTCCATTATATTATATGGACGAAGCCTGCTTCCAAAGCCTTCCATCCCCGTGGGAGTCCCGTTGGCTAGAGGGGGGTCCCCGTGGGAGTCCTGTGGGTTAGGGGGGGATTCCCACGGGACCCACAGGATTCCCGCGATCCCCGTTCCCATGCAGACCTCTAGTCTGGACAGGCACATCAAAGGTATGACCCATCTTTTCTGAGATAAGCAGGGCCTCCAAGCCATGACTAAGTAATTATATTTATTTGGTGAAATTGTGGAATATTTTTCTGCTGGATACTGATAACCCTAACAACAGTGCATGCAATAGTGATCTCGGCACCCTTTCCCCCTAAACCAGTGGTCTCAAACTCGTGGCCCGGGGACCACTTGCGGCCCACCAGATACTATTTTAAGGCCCTCGGTATGTTTATCATAATCACAATAGTAAAATAAAACAGTTTCTTGATCATATGTCTCTTTAACCATAAATTACAATATTACTATTAAGACAGTCAAAAGGAAAGATTTATAAACTATAAAGAGTTTTACCTCATGCAAAATTGTCATTTCTTTAATAAGATATTAACTATTTTTTCTGAGGCCCTCCAAGTTCTTACAAATCCAAAATGTGGCCCTGCAAAAGGTTTGAGTTTGAGACCACAGCCCTAAACTGTCATTACTGGTGTTTAGTTTCATTGGCCTGCAGCAAGCATATATACACTTCTCCCTCCTTATTTGCAGTTTCAGCAATCGCCGTTTTGATTATTCACGGTTTTTAGCTTGCTGGCTCCTCCCCACCCCAAATTACATCAGCTTGCATAGAGAAATCGCTGATTCCAAGCATATACAGAGAAAACCACTGATTCCCAGCCCTTTCTTCACCGTGTTTTGCCTCTCTTTCAGGAACAGGCCAGTTCTCCCACCATGTTATTCGCGGTTTCACCATATTCACGATGGTTTTTAATAGAAAACAGCGAATAACATATGAAAAAGTTATTTGCGGTTTTTCTGTATTTGGGGTTCTGTTAATCCCCTATCACAGCGAATACGAAGGGAGAAGTGTACTTCTGTATATTTTTGTAAAAGCAACCATTTTCAAAGTAAAGGGGAAAAAAATTATTCTTAATTATCTTTGTTCCACCTTGGCTCCTTTTCTTTCGTTTTGCTTTACTGAGTCTCTTATGTAGGGAGATAGTCAAGCGGCTTCTAGTGTGATTAAACGCCAGGTTGCTATGTGCATGGAATGCAGCAAATGCTGCTGTCATGGAAAGAATATTACCCCCAGAGATGGTTGTCAGACTCCAGCACTTAAAATATCCAGGGTCACCTTAATAATCAAGGGATGAGAGTTTGCTTTGAAGTGTATGCATTGATGAGTAGTAAGAGGCTTGCTTCCTGCTACGGAATATGATGTTTTTACTGAAGTCATATCCTAGTGAAAGAGGGCCTGGAGGAGCTACAAGGCAGTCGTTGTTCAGATGGGGCCCTCAGGAAAGATTTTCTGTTATCTGCCGATCGAAAAAGATGAGCTAATAATGTGTGTTAAGAGAATAATACCGTTTTTGCCATTAAAAAAAGCCAAATATTGTGTTATATGCCCTTAAAATATTTTCTTTTCTTTTTTTATCTTTATTCATTTTAAAACATACACAAAGTACATACAAAAATTGGCACCAAATAACAGCACTTATTACTAACAAATAATAATATAGACATTTTCCCCCCCCAACCCAGATGTGTGTAAAACTCAATAAAATGGAAGGCTTGAACTATTAATTTAAGATACAAAATTTGCTAATGGGCCCCATATCTCATTGAAGTTTTTACCATGACCCTGTAGTTCCGAATACATACGTTCGTATCGATAACATAAGCACAGGGATTCCCACCAAAAGATGTGATTCAGTCTTTCACAATTCTTCTAGCTTTTTGTGCTCATTTGTATATCAATCCCAGTCATTGCAGAGCAGTAGTCTATTGATATCTGCAGAAAATTGGAGACCTTGGGTTCCAAAGAGCACTATATCGTAACGACATAGGAATGGAAGTATCCAATATCCTAATAATTGTAACCCATATCGACTTCCAGAAGCCTAATATTAAGGGGCAAAAGTACAACATATGATCCAGCATCCCTATATCAAGATGACAGTGCCAGCATCTATTAGACTTAAAAAATGTTTTCGTAGCACAGTGCAATAGGTGCCAAGGAAAAGATTGGAGTGAGAGATCTGTGTTTTGTAGAGACTCCTAAGGTGGGGTAGTCTGTCCAGGAATGCTTACAGGAGAGGGTAGAACCATGTGGCGTCGTATGGGGGACGGGGGAAAGGGGAGGGGGCGGTCTGCCCTGGGTGCCATCTTGATAGCGGTGTGGCCTGTACTCCATCCCCCTTTCCTTCCCCACCCCCCAACTGCTGTACGTGCTCGCCACTTTCCTTTCCCTGTACCTCTGTTAGCATTCCTGATGGCGAGCAGCAACTCCTAATCAGCTCTGCCATCTGCATCGGCTCTTCTTCTGATGTCACTTTCTGGACCCGTGCCTAGGAAGTGACATCAGATGGAGAGCCCACGCAGGTGCGACAGCAGATTGGAGGTTGCTGCTTGCACCAGGAACATTACAGAGGTATGGGAGAAGGCAAGCAGCACCCATGTGCAACAGTGGGGGTGGGGTGGGGAAGGAGCATGTAGGGGCGGGGGAGGGGCACCACCGCCCCGGGCGCCTCTCACCCTCATCATGCCACTGGGTAGAACAGACAGAGCCAGGAGATTCTTGTTGGATAAGAGGGGGCAGGAGGTAGACATTGCATGCAATGGAGGTGCCATATAGGGAGAAACTGTGAGAGGGCAGATGTTGGATAGAAGGGGTAGAGGAAGAAAGGACAGATGCTGCATGGAAGAGAAGGACAGAGAAAGAAAGCAGATGCCGGATGGAAGAGAGAGAATAAAGAAAAGATATTAATTTGTGGTTACCATATATACTCAAATATAAACTCAGAGTTTTGGGCCAAAAATATGGCCCAGAAATGGGGGTCTCGGTTTATATTTGAACTTCCTTCTGATGATGGTACTTTTTCCCCACCCGATGACTAACACTGTTATCTTCCAACCCCTCAATGTCTGGCACTGCTTTCCCCCCCTCCCCCAATGACCACCACTGTTATCTCCCCCCCAATGACTGGCACTCCTATCCTCCTCTCCTTACAATCCCCTCCCCCAAATCAACATGACAGTTACATTTTTAGTGCTAAGGAAGCCGATGCTACTGCTATTTCCACCTCCCCCACCATGACCAGCACTCTTATCCTTAGGAAGCTAATGCTACTGCTATCTACCCCCCTCCCACCCCTCCCCTTCCCGCAATGGCTAGACAACTTCTATCCTCCACTACCTACAGCAATCGGACGGTAAATTTGCAGAATCAGACTCTGAGAAGGCAGAAAATACTATAACAAATACTTCTGTTCAGTATTCACACCTTGAAGCACCGGGAGCATGGTCCTCAGCTTCAGACGGGAGATAACCGGAAAGACCCGTTTTCAAGATTTCGAATTTACGCCCAGTAGCGTCTACAACGAACTATCAAGACTCAAAGTAAACAAAGCAATGGGACCGGATAACCTACACCCCAGTAATGCTCAGGAGTTAAGAGAAGTCCTGGGCAGAACCATTATCGGTTCTTTTCAATCTTTCCCTAAGCACAGGAGTGGTCCCCTTGGACTGGAAAACCGCCAATGTAATCCCACTTCACAAAAAGGGTTGCAGGACAGAGACAGCAAACTACAGACCAGTGAGTCTCACGTCTATAGTGTGTAAACTCATAGAAACGCTGATCAATACAGCATATTGACACAATCCTAGAACGAAGAAAACCTACGTGATCCACACCAACATGATTCACCAGGGGTAGATCATGCCAATCTAACCTGATTAGCTTTTTTGACTGGGTTACTAGACAACTGGACGCCGAGGAGTCACTAGACGTGGTATATTTGGACTTCAGTAAAAGCATTTGATAGCGTCCCTCATCGAAGATTACTAAACAAGCTAAAATCGATTAGGATTAGGAGACACTCTAACTACAATGGATTGGGATTGGCTGAACGGCAGACGTCAGAAGTGGTGGAGAATCGTACCCCATCTGAAAGCGTCGGACGTGATCAGTGGAGTGCCGCAGGGATCGGTCCTGGGCCCAATTCTATTCAACTTATTCATAAGAGATATGACACAAGGACTTAGAGGAAGGATATCACTATTCGCCGACGATGCCAAACTTTGCAACATAGTAGGCAAAAGCTCATTACCTGATACTATGTCACACGACCTACTGCTGCTGGAACAATGGTCAAATACTTGGCAGCTAGGCTTCAATGCTAAAAAATGTAAGATAATGCACTTGGGCAAGAGAAACCCGCGTAGAGCTTATGTACTAAATGGCGAGACCTTGGTTACGACCACGGAGGAACGTGATCTAGGAGTGATCATTAGTGAAGACATGAAAGTTGCCAATCAAGTGGAGAAGGCTTCCTCCAAGGCAAGACAAATATTGGGGTGTATCCGCAGAGGTTTCGTCAGCAGGAGACCTGAAGTTATGATGCCGTTGTACAGAGCCATGGTGAGGCCACACTTGGAGTACTGTGTTCAGTTTTGGAGACCACACTACCGAAAGGACGTGCAAAGGATCGAGTCGGTTCAGCGAACGGCCACCAGGATGGTCGTGGGGCTCAAGGATCTCCCATATGAAGAAAGACTACAGAAGTTGCGACTGTACTCACTCGAGGAAAGAAGAGAACGGGGAGATATGATCGAAACGTATAAATACATCACGGGACGCATCGAGCCAGAAGATGATATCTCCTGGCCCATGGGTCCCTCGACCACCAGAGGACATCCGCTGAAAATCATGGGGAGGGAAGTTTCACGGCGACTCCAGGAAGTACTTCTTCACCGAAAGAGTGGGTGGATCATTGGAACAGACTACCACTCCAGGTGGTAAAGGGCCAGCAGCGTGACGGATTTTAAGAATAAATGGGATACTCTTGTGGGATCTTTAAGGAAGTAAATTCAGGGGGGGATACTTGGAATGGGCAGACTTGGTGGGCTGTAGCCCTTTTCTGCCGCTTTTTTTCTATGTTTCTACAGTCCCCTGCCCCAGACTAACATCGTACTTAGAGTTCTAGTGCTCACTGTTCAGGAAGCTGAAGCTAACGTTCTGGGCTGGGCTGGAAAGGGGCCTTGAGCATCTGCAAATGCTCAAGGCCTGCTGGTTTCTGCCCTTTCCGGGATTCTCAAGCCTTGAATATGCGCAAATGCTCAAGGCCCCGCATCAGCTTTACACAGCACATTGGTTTCCATTTCCTGAGCAAAACTGTAAGTGTGATATCAGTCTGGGGCAGGGGGATCAGAAAGTGGAAGATACAAGTGCCTAATCCTGTGTTTTGCAGTGATGTTGGTAGCCTTCTCTGTACTGGTCATTTGCCATAGTCCACCCCCCTCTGAAGCAATTTACTGCTTCCTCTTAAGCAGACCGCAGGAAAGAAACCGTGCAGAGGAGGTCAAGGGTAGCGCAACTAGATCTCTGCTATACTGGCAACCTCCTTGTAACTTTCATAGTGAGGAGGGCTTCGGAACCGGGTGGGGAAAGCATTTGGTGGAACCAGGGGGAAGGGAGGGAGGAAGAAGGAAGAGATGCTGAATGGGAGGAGTGGAGAGTAGAAGAGCGGAAGGCACATGGATGGAGGGGAGAAGAAAGAGATGGTGGCACATGGATGGAGGGAAGTGGAAGAGGAAGGAAAAGATGGAAGTGGGAAAAAAGAGGAGGGATATAGGAGAGGGTAAGCGTTGGAAAGAAATCTGAGATGGAGGCAGAAAAATGGAAGAAAACAATATGAAAATCAGTGCCAAAGATGGAAGTAGTGCAAAAAGTGAAGGAGAGGAAAAAAACAGCAAATGCCTAAAGAGGCTTTGGAAACAGAGTTAAAAGCACAGATGGAACAGGATGATCAGAAAAATAAAATCACCAGCTAACAAAGGAAGGGGAAAATGTTTTGATTTTCAATTTAGTGATTGAAATATGTCAATTTTGAAAATTTACATGCGTTGTTTTTATATTTGGACTGTTCAGTAAGAAATGCATTTCTTTCTGTTTCTCTTGTGGTGTACTATATGCAGACTGTCTTAATAGGGTTTCATTTGTGGATTTGTATATGAAGAGGGTTTTTTTCTATTTTCTTGATGTGTGACTGAGGCCAGATGTTCTGCTGGGGATAGAAGTCCAGAAACTTTGGTTGGTGTTGTGGCCCCAAATAGGAAGATATGTGTTGGCTCTTCTTTAATTTCTTGGACTTCAAACAGCCCCAGTTGAAAAATTAGTGATTATTTATGGCATTATCCCTGACAAATGACACTCACATATCCAAATTTCTAATCTTGTTTTTAGGGGAAAAAGGTTACCTCAGTTTATATTCAGATCGGTTTATATTCGAGTATATATGGCACTTATCCTATACTGGGTGAAGGTATATCTGTGTCTGTGAAATAGACATGGTTTTCTGTTGGCATTGACTGTGCAGAATCAATCTATACTGGTAATCCGTCTGGTTTAGTTTTACAATAGACGTATTGATGTTCTGTTGCTCATTGTTTTTTTCCTGACCATTTCATTCATGGTTAATAGTAAAAATAGTTTTTATATAGAGGATGGGATATTAAAAAATAATCAGCCCTGGGTGTCAAATGCGCTAGGTGTGCCACTGAAGGTAAGCCTGGGGAGGGCCTTTGGGTGGTGGGAGTTGGGGGGTTGGGGTTGGGGAAGCCAGCCCTCTGTCTGGCCCTTTTCTTGGTGACAGCTGGCCTAGGAGGACCCATGAGGTGCTATGTTCATTTTTGGTTCCAGTTCTACCCGAAATCGAGTGGTGAATTTCAGCTCTGGATT
Organism: Geotrypetes seraphini; assembly: GCF_902459505.1. Lineage (NCBI taxonomy): Eukaryota > Metazoa > Chordata > Amphibia > Gymnophiona > Dermophiidae > Geotrypetes > Geotrypetes seraphini. Next base: position 222,150,929 of record NC_047085.1, read on the forward strand.
CGGTTTTGGCTGCAACCAAAACCACTGGTATGTTTAGGAAATATAATGATAAAACACCATATGTAACTCAATACTTTAGAAATCTCTGTTAGGCATATAACATGTTATAACCATACATTGTATGTACTATATGTACTCTGCTGGAAGAAGGTTCTGGCTCCTTTAAATAATAGCAGGCCCAATCCAGGGCCCATACTAGTGAGTTTCTGTCTGTCTGTCTGTGTCTCTTAGGATTTATTGGTTTTGCTTTGACTACCGTTGCTTTTTGCTGCCCCCCAGGAGCTGATCTGTATGATGGTTAAAAGCCAGCCCTGCCCCTTTAAAATCTCAAGTTCAATGTCCTATTTCAAAATATCTGTCTCTTTCTACCTTGGTTTTTTCTACTTCAGTGCTTACCAATCTTTTTTTGTGGTTTTGACCCCATGTTTGCATCCAAATAAAATTGGGTTACCCCCCTGAGGTACAGAATAATGATGCACTTATGGAGAGCTCAAACACAGATTTTGTGACCCCATTTTGGGATGCTGTACTCTACAGTTTCTACTGTTCCCCTTTCCCCTTCCCATAAATCCTTTAGAATTGGAGTTGCCAAATATCCTCTAATAAAAAAGAGGACATCTGGTTCTGCCCCGTCCCCATCCCCACCCTGTTCTGCCTCCAGCTCCGCTCCATTCTGCCCCCACATGAACCTTCCCGAGATTGGAACTACCGTATTTTCACGCATATAACGCGCGCGTTATACGCGTTTTTACCTACCGCGCATACCCCTCGCGCGTTATATGCGTGAGCGCGGTATACAAAAGTTTTAAAACATAGTTCCCACCCCGCCCGACGCCCGATTCACCCCCCCAGCAGGACCGCTCGCACCCCCACCCCGAACGACCGCTCGCACGCGCTCCCACCCGCACCCGCATCCACGATCGGAGCAAGAGGGAGCCCAAGCCCTCTTGCCCGGCCGCCCCCCCCGCGTCCGATACATCCCCCCCCCCCGGCAGGACCACTCGCACCCCCACCCCGAAGGACCGCCGACTTCCCGACAATATCGGGCCAGAAGGGAGCCCAAACCCTCCTGGCCAGACCGCTCGCACCCCCACCCCGACCGACCGCTCGCACGCGCTCCCACCCGCACCCGCATCCACGATCGGAGCAAGAGGGAGCCCAAGCCCTCTTGCCCGGCCGACTCCCCGACGTCCGATACATCCCCCCCCCCCCCGGCAGGACCACTCGCACCCCCACCCCGAAGGACCGCCGACTTCCCGACAATATCGGGCCAGAAGGGAGCCCAAACCCTCCTGGCCACGGCGACCCCCTAACCCCACCCCGCACTACATTACGGGCAGGAGGGATCCCAGGCCCTCCTGCCCTCGACGCAAACCCCCCTCCCCCCCAACGACCGCCCCCCCCCAAGAACCTCCGACCGCCCCCAGCCGACCCGCGATCCCCCTGGCGACCCCCACGACCTCCCCACCCCCCTTCCCCGTACCTTTGGTAGTTGGCCGGACAGACGGGAGCCAAACCCGCCTGTCCGGCAGGCAGCCAACGAAGGAATGAGGCCGGATTGGCCCATCCATCCTAAAGCTCCGCCTACTGGTGGGGCCTAAGGCGCGTGGGCCAATCAGAATAGGCCCTGGAGCCTTAGGTCCCACCTGGGGGCGCGGCCTGAGGCACATGGGCCCAACCCGACCATGTGCCTCAGGCCGCGCCCCCAGGTGGGACCTAAGGCTCCAGGGCCTATTCTGATTGGCCCACGCGCCTTAGGCCCCACCAGTAGGCGGAGCTTTAGGATGGATGGGCCAATCCGGTCTCATTCCTTCGTTGGCTGCCTGCCGGACAGGCGGGTTTGGCTCCCGTCTGTCCGGCCAACTACCAAAGGTACGGGGAAGGGGGGTGGGGGGTCGTGGGGGTCGCCAGGGGGGTCGCGGGTCGGCTGGGGGGGCGGTCGGAGGTTCTTGGGGGGGGCGGTCGTTGGGGGGGAGGGGGGTTTGCGTCGAGGGCAGGAGGGCCTGGGATCCCTCCTGCCCGTAATGTAGTGCGGGGTGGGGTTAGGGGATCGCCGTGGCCAGGAGGGTTTGGGCTCCCTTCTGGCCCAACTACCAAAGGTACGGGGAAGGGGGGTGGGGGGGTCGTGGGGGTCGCGGGTCGGCTGGGGGGCGGTCGGAGGTTCTTGGGGGGGGGCGGTCGTTGGGGGGGGGGGTTTGCGTCGAGGGCAGGAGGGCCTGGGATCCCTCCTGCCCGTAATGTAGTGCGGGGTGGGGTTAGGGGGTCGCCGTGGCCAGGAGGATTTGGGCTCCCGGATTTGGGCTCCCTCCTGGCCCGATATTGTTGGGGAGTCGGCGGTCCTTCGGGGGGGAGGGATGTATCGGACGTCGGGGGGGGCATCAGGCTTTCAGGATGGGGACAGACCTTCAAGGGGGGACAGTGCACGGAAGTCAGGGGGGGTGAACGGAGAGTCGGGACAGCGCACGGAAAGTCAGGGCGGGCGAAAGGAGCGTCGGGCAGCATGCGCGGTATACCCGTGAGCGCGGTATACCAAAGTTTTTGTACATATCGTCGTGATTTCTGCGCGCTATACCCGTGTGCGCGTTTTATACGGGTGCGCGTTATTTGCGTGAAAATACGGTACATCTGGAGGGCATCAGTGCATGAACGGACATCAATACAATGACACCACATGCATGCGCACATCGATATGATGTTATCGCAGACGCAGACCTGAGGTCGGGGACTTCCAAAATCCAGACAAACTGCCGGGTTTTGTAAATCCCTCTTAGCATCTGGACAGTTCTCTAAAAAGAGAGAATGTCCGGGTTTTGCCGGATGTCTAGTAACTCTATGTAGAATCAACTCTCTCTTTTGCGAGAATGATTTGCTGCCTCCTGCCAGCTCCACTACTGGATGTAAAATGGCATCGGTAAATGGTGCTTTCTATTCTGACCTCCACACTTAGGGCCAGATTCAGTAAATGGTTGCCTAAGTATCTATCCTAAATAGTTGATAAGTACAAGAAGTCACGATTAAGAGATTTAAATCCTTATCTCAGGATACTGCCTGATATGACAAAAGACGATGATGATATTTTTAAAATTTGCACCCTTTGACAGATGGGAAAGTAAATAATGCATGTGAACGTCTGGAATATTTACTGTCGGTCATTTGTAAACAAATCTACAAGATAATTAGGTATCAGGCCAGCTAAAGCCTTATAACAGATGCAGCCAAATTTAAACTTGACCCGAGCCTCTATTGGCAACCAGTCGAGTTCTTTTCACATAAGCGGTCAGTACCTCTTTTTCCCTACCATAGTCATGTTTCTTGCCTTTAGGATCTCACTTCAGCATAATATAAGAACTTAAGCTTCATCTAAAACATTCACACCTTCTCATTAATCCTAACGTAAAACTACATCCCTTATTTTGACAGCTTTACCCCCTTCTGCCTTACCCTGGTCAAGTCACAACTCACTGGCTCCTGCCTCACAACTTTCTGCAATGCATGCATTTTACACCTACGTATTGTAGTTAACAGCTGACATTCTGACAAATGATGGAGAGTCTAAGGGATTTAAACTTCCCCGGTGCTTTAACTAATATAGAATGTTCTATGAAGACCCACAGAACTATGATAACAATATGACAAGTAAGACACAAAAGACTTTCTCAGGCACATCTTATGCACCCTAGCACGGACAGCTTTAAAACCAAATTTACCAAGCTCAGCAAAAAAATACAACTGTACTTTCAAACATATTTCCCCTCTCTACCCTCATGAGCACCGACAACAGTCACACTATAACATTCATGCATTCATTTGCTCATCCATTAGGACAGATTCTATAGAACTAAAGAGAAAATGACTGGCATAATAAGACCATACAATACAATTTCAATTCTCATTCATGCAGCTCCACATGAATAAAGCAGGAGGGCTCTGCCTTGTCATGCATGCTTGCTTTCAGAGACTTCCCTTCCTCTTTTGCTTTCTCCTTTCAGGCACAGGATGTCATTCTGATAGTAAGAAAAAAAAAATCAGTTGCTAAACAGGATTGTTAAACCTTCAAGAAACACCATTCTCTAATGGTTACAGTGTGAGTGATTATGTCAAGGCCCTGTAAGTTGAGGTTAGCAAGGGGCAAATAAATATAGGTGATACCATAGTACAGGTACAAGATCCTTTATCTGAAATTCCGAAAACTGAAATTTGATATGAACCAGAAGTAATCAATTTTCTGGTTTTCAGAGCTTTTCGGAATGGATCTTGTACCTGTACCATACTCCCTAACTCACCTCTCTCTTCCCCCCACCCTGAAGAGTAACAACCTACTCCCATCCTGGAACTAGTGTCAGGACCCCCCCCCCCCCCCAGGCCTATCGTGCTTCCATGGTGGTCTAGCGGGGCTTGGGGCAGAAGCGATTCTCACTCTCTGCTGCCTGTGCTCTCTCGGTGTTGAAATTGTCTGCTGAGACTTCTAGCAAAACGTCCATGTGTCGATAATTAAAACAATGAACTTAGACATTTTGCAGGACGTTCGCCCTCCAAAATGTCAAACTCAGAAAAGGGCATGTTAGAGGCCTGTTTTGGAGGTGCATTTGGGCGGGCATGTTAGAGGCCTGTTTTGGAGGTGCATTTGGGCGGGCTGTGAGCCAGGTTAGACTTGGACGATTTGCGGTGTTAATCAAAGCATTTGCAAGATGTCCTAGATGGAACTTAGACTTTCCAAGCTAGACCTGTTTTAGAAGCTTCTAAGTGCCAAAACCCAAACTGACCACATGACCACTGGAGGGATTAAGTAATTATCCCCACACACACACTCTCCCAGTGGTCAATAACCCCACCTCTTCCCTCACCTCTCAAAAATATGAATAAAACAGTACATGCCTGTTGCTGTTGGCATTCTGCTGTTCCCAGTATCAGCTAATTCTTGAACCAGGACTTTAAAGATAAGTCTCGATTAAATTACTTTTCAAGCTTAAGACCTGGATTCTTATTAAGTACAAGCTAATAATAATAATAATATAGCTACTTAGTAGTGTACGAGCCTATGAGGAAGAATCAGCGGTAAAAAGCTCCATAAATTGATATCTTGTATATCTGGAGTGGCGCTTCTTTTTTTTTTTTATAAATCTGTATTCATTTTTAAAACTCACAATAAGTGTAACATAAAATACAATTATTTTATACTTTAGCATCACTTAATATGTCATCAAATTTGAACTTTCATCAAATATTCCCCCTCCCTTATACCCAACAATTATTCCTAAGCAAAAGAAATCATGAAATATTCACACACACACACCCCACCCTGGATGTGTATGAACAAAAGGGAAAAAGTTTGTAATGGCTCCCAAATAACCTGAAATTTCTTAAAATTTCCTTGCTGCATGGCAATTATAGCTGAATTATAGCTTTTGGTGGAACTCTTTGTGTCACATATTCAAAATGGAGTGCCGCTTCTGATGGCTCTGTAAACAGCACTTGAGAATTGTTTGGATGTCGATTAAAGTTTTCTACTGCAAAGTGTTGTGAAGAATATTTTCAGTATACAAATGAAGTGATTTGCATAACTTTGTGATGTCTGTAGAACAGCAGCATCTGGTATGGCAAAGGTTAGTAAAGCATCACACTGGAGTCTTAAGTAGCCTGGTGGGCTAATGAGCCATAGAGAGGTGGACCCAGGCCCATAAGACACTCTAACCACTAAATTTCCTAGGATAATTCCCTAAAAGAGAAGGTCATAGGCCATTATTGAGATGGCTTGGGGAAATCCACTACTTATTCCTAAGATAAGCAGCATAAAATCTGTTTTACTACTTAGGTTTTACTAGCTAGGTTCTTGGGACCTGGGTTGGCCACTGTTGGAAACAGGTTACTGGGCTTGATGGACCTTTGGTATTACCCAGTATGGCAATTCATATGTTCTTATTTATAGTGGAATGTGTGAGGTAACAGAAACAATCAAGTTGAAAACATCCAAATCTAGACCATTTAGACATGGGAGGGGCCAACATTGTACTTGACTGGCCAATACAGCAATTAGGCACCTTAGAGGATACTGCTGTATACTTCACATAAAGGGTGCCAGGTGTACATCTCACCAGAATCCCCTTATAATGTATGGTGAGCCCTCCAAAACTCCCCCAGAACCTACTATGTTCACCTGTCTTCCACCCCAATAGCCCTTATGGCTGCAGGTGACACTTATATGGCAGTATAGTAGGGTTTGGAGGGCCTTACAGATATATATATATTTTTTTATAGAATGAAGGTGGAAACATATTTTCTAGGGTGATATTTCCCAAGTTATTATGTGTTTAGATTTCTATCCCGTTCTCCCAGGAGCTCAGAACGGGTTACAATTGACATTCACAATAAAGGTACAGGACAATAAAATTATAGGCATTTGAAGAAGAGACAGGTGAGAAGACTTAGAGAGAGAAGGGGAGGGGGGAGCAATTGGAGTACAGGAAGAGAAGAGGGAAGAGGAGAGTAGAGTTGGGGGAGCAGGAGCAGGGGTCAGCAAGAGGTTAAAGGAAGCGGAGCAGGGAACAGGAAAGTGGGAGGAGAGAAGGAGAGAGGGAAGAGAGAAGGAGATAAGGAAGGGGAGCTAGGAGGAGGTTGTCCATTAGTACTGTTCATTTGAAGAGATGGGTCTTCAGCATTTTCCGGAAGGTCATCAGTGAGTCTTGTGATCTTATTTGGCAGGCAATTGGTTCCAAAGATGGGGGATGAAGTGTCTGTATGTTGAGTTATTTTATTGGTATGGGAGTTATGATATTCTAAGGCACAGTAGATCATATGTTATTACTCTGTTCTTAGGCCTGTTCTTTATAACATTTTATTGCTGAAGGGCTGTAGGGTAAGATTTGCCTCTTTGTGGATGATACCAAAATCTGTAATAGAGTAGACACCTAGGGTGCTGTGAATAACATGAGGAAAGACCTGGCAAAGCTTGAAGAATGGTCTAAAGTATGGCAGCTAAAATTTAATGCGAAGAAATGCAAGATCGTACATTTGGGCTGCAAAAACCCGAGGGAATGGTACAGTTTAGGGGGTGAAGAACTTATGTACATGACAGAAGAGCAGGACTTGGGTGTAATTGTATATGATGATTTTAAGGTGGCCAAACACATTGAAAAGGTGATGGCGAAAGCTAGAAGGATACTAGGGTGCATAGGGAGAGGTATGGCCAGGAAGAAAAAGGAAGTATTGATACCCTTATATAAGACTCTGGTGAAAGCTCATTTAGAATATTGTGTACATTTCTGGAGACCGCACTTTCAAAAAGATGTAAAAAGGATGGAGTCAATCCAGAGGAAGGCTACTAAAATGGTGCATGGTCTTCGTCATAAGGCTTATGAGGATAGACTTAAAGATCGTAATCTGTATACTTTGGAGGAAAGGTGGGAGAGGGGAGATATGATAGAGACATTTAAATACCTACATGATGTAAATGCGCATGAGTCGAGTCTCTTTCATTTGAAAGGAAGCTCTGGAAAGAGGGCATAGGATGAAGTTAAGAGGTGATAGGCTCAGGAGTAATCTAAGGAAATACTTTTTTTAAAGAAAGGGTGGTAGATCCATGGAACAGTCTCCCGGTAGATGTGGTAGAGACAGAGACTGGGTCTGAATTCAAGAAAGCCTGAAATAGGTATGTGGGATCTCATAGAGGGAGGAAAAGATAATGGTTACTGCAGATGGACAGACTGGATGGGCCATTTGGCCTTTATCTGCCATCATGTTTCTATGTTTCTATCATTTATTGGCTGGTTGTTATTATTTTATAATTCATGTTATATTGTAACTTAAAGTACTTAGAAATGTAAGGATAGATGATAATAATAATAATGATGTTGGACTCTTAGATCTATCCCAGCAAAGCACGCTTAGCGTGTCTTTTATAAGGGCGATGATTCGTTCACATGTTCTTCTGTTATGGATTCCCTCTGATGGACTGTCCTCCCTGGAGGACTTTGAATGATGAAGGATTTCATCTTGTTTAGACATAGGCCCTCTTCTGTCAAACTGCGATAGCAGTTTTTAGCACGGGGAGCCACGCTAAATGGCCTGCACTGTTCCCAATGCTCATAGGAACTCAATGAGCATTGGCTTCTGCATGGTTCTGTTCTGGAAGCAATTGATTTTTTTTATTTTTTTAAATTAATCCCATGTATTATGTTATTGTGTGAATATTAATTCTGATGTTTAATTGTGGCCCACCAAGCAATGCTATTAATAGGTGGGCTATAAATTTTCTCAATAGTAAATAGTTCAGGAGTGGTCATTCAGCATCCTCGAGGGCCACAAACAAGTCGGGTTTTCAAGATTTCCACAATGAATATGCATGAGATTGATTTGCACATACTGCATATTCATTGCGGAAATCCTGAAAATCCAAATGGATTGTGGCCCTCATGGACTGTGGCTTCCCACTCCTGAAATAGTTAATGGCACAACGGTAGCACCGCACATGCACAAAAACAAACATTTAATTGTGTGCAAGTAAGTTGGTCAGGAAGGACATGGATTCAGTATAAATTCTCACTCCCTCTTCTGTCATTATCTGCAGCCTTGACACCAGGAAAGTCTGCTTGTGATCCAGTGGATCCTTGGATCACACATAGAATCTGTGAATAAACCATATCTAGTGAGTGGCATCTCTAAGCCACCTGTAGATATACTCTAGTAGAAAGGAAGTGACAATCTTGTATTTTATTATGGGAGTCAAGCAGCCGCTGGACCTAACTACTTTCACTAGACAAATGAAAGATATCTCTTGTGCCTAGCGCTCTGTCCAAAACTGGGAATAAATTTGCTGGGAGGTCTCTAGCACTTCCAGGAGAGAGGTCAGAGGGGAGAAAGTATCTAATCAGAACAACAAACGTATTGATTCTTATACTGCCACAAATAATTCTAATTTAGAAAACGAGCATATATGTGAATATGTGTGCACATAAGCATGTCTGACACCATACTCCCCTCAGTTCAATTCTACAAATACTTGCTTAACTCAAGTAGCACATATTTGCAAGGAGGGCATACACATTGGCAGAGCATGGGTGAGTCCCAAACTTATATGCATAACTTATAGCAGTGTCCCGCAAACATTTTGTAGTCATGGCACACTAAACTCAGGGCTGCGGCTGCAGGGCATCTGGAAATGCGCAAATGTCAACGCGATGACATCACGGCAACATCCACTACGCTGGTTGGGGGGTGCTGAAGGAGGGGAGGCGCAGGCTGACTGACTAAAGGATGTGCCTCTCGCCGCAAGAGGCACAGTTTGTAAGCAGCATCAATGAGCAGGCCTGCCCCGGAACCCTTCATTCTACATCCAGGGGCAGGCCAGCTCGTTAACGCTGCACGGCAGCTGCTCAAAGATTTAAAAGTAGGAGGGAGGTGGGTGGGGGAGTGGGGAGCTAGTGAGAGGGTGTGCCGCAGGATTCTGCTGGCTAGGGCAGAGCCTTTGAGCCACCCCACCCCAAACAAAACAATGTTCCGCTGACTATGCTTGCGCCTAAATTAGGGTACAGATCCCGCTTATTCTATAACCAGGTGCATAAATCCAAGGATCATCCCCAATCATCCCATTTCCATGCCACCTTTTTTGACTCACATAAAATTTAGGATCCCACATCTAAATTTATGTGTGCAAATTTTAATTAAAACTAATTAGCACCAATAATTGTGTGTTAAGATCCCAATTATTGGCGCTATTTGGCTCATTATTCAATTAAATTGTGTGCCCAACTTTGCAGGTGTAATTTTTAGCACTTAGCTAATGGGGTTAATGTGAGGTTAGCACATGCTAACAGACTACTGCAGAGCATGTTAAAAGTGTTTTGCAATAATTTGCCTATTTTCACATGCTAACCCAGATGCTACCTGTTTTTTATATATAACTTGTGGAGGGGGCACATCCTGGCGGAGGGTGGGCAAGAAACGAACTTTTGAAAACAACCCAACATGGTTTCTGCAGGGGGAGATCGTGCCTAACGAACTTATTGCACTTCTTCAAAGGAATTAACAAACGGATGGACAGAGGAGACCCCATAGACATCATATACCTTGATTTCCAAAAAGCCTTTGACAAGGTGCCTCACGAACGTCTACTCCGGAAACTGAAGAACCATGGAGTGGACGGAGACGTACATAGATGGATCAGAAACTGGTTGGCGGGTAGGAAACAGAGGGTAGGGGTGAAGGGCCACTACTCGGACTGGATGAGGGTCACGAGTGGTGTTCCACAGGGCTCAGGGCTCGGGCCGCTGCTATTTAATATATTCATAAATGATCTAGAAACAGGCACGAAGTGTGAGATAATAAAATTTGCGGACGATACAAAACTATTTAGTGGAGCTGGGACTAAAGAGGAATGCGAAGAATTGCAAAGGGACTTGAACAAATTGGGGGAATGGGCGACGAGATGGCAGATGAAGTTCAACGTTGAGAAATGTAAAGTATTGCATGTTGGAAACAGAAACCCGAGGTACAACTATACGATGGGAGGGATATTATTGAATGAGAGTAACCAAGAAAGGGACTTGGGGGTAATGGTGGACATGACAATAAAGCCGACGGCACAGTGCGCAACAGCCGCTAAGAAAGCAAATAGAATGCTAGGCATAATCAAGAAGGGTATTACAACAAGGACAAAAGAAGTTATCCTGCCATTGTATCGGGCGATGGTGCGCCCGCATCTGGAATACTGCGTCCAATATTGGTCTCCGTACCTTAGGAAGGATATGGCGTTACTCGAGAGGGTTCAGAGGAGAGCGACACGCTTGATAAAAGGGATGGAAAACCTCTCATACGCTGAGAGATTGGAGAAACTGGGTCTCTTTTCCATGGAGAAGAGGAGACTTAGAGGGGATATGATAGAGACTTATAAGATCATGAAGGGCATAGAGAGAGTAGAGAAGGACAGATTCTTCAAACTTTCGAAAAATAAAAGAACAAGAGGACACTTGGAAAAGTTGAAAGGGGACAGATTTAAAACGAATGCTAGGAAGTTCTTCTTTACCCAACGAGTGGTGGACACCTGGAATGCGCTTCCAGAGGGCGTAATAGGGCAGAGTACGGTACTGGGGTTTAAGAAAGGATTGGACAATTTCCTGCTGGAAAAGGGGATAGAGGGGTATAAATAGAGGATTACTGCACAGGTCCTGGACCTGTTGGGCCGCCGCGTGAGCGGACTGCTGGGCATGATGGACCTCAGGTCTGACCCAGCAGAGGCATTGCTTATGTTCTTATGTTCATTCTTATATTATCCGGCTGGCATGTTCTGGTAGTGCGCTCTAACTGGATAATGCAGTTACCTGTAGTGCGGGAGCACTACCGCCTCCTAAACAGGAAGCGGTAAGTTCTCCACATTAATTCTTTGCAGATACCATGTGCTAATGGGACATACTTACTATTTCTACAGAGCTGCTAGATGTATGTGGTGCTGTACATTAAGACATTCAAGAGACAGTCCCTGCACAGCAGAGATTGCAATCTTATCAAACAGACAAACAGGACAAGTAGAGGGGTTAGGGATTTAACCAAGGGAACTCTAGCTTCACTAATCTGCTACATTTCTTTGAAGGGGTGAATAAACATGTGGATAAAGGTGAGCCTGTTGATATTGTGCAAATGTCCAGATGGCATTTGACAAAGTAACTCATGAATGATTCCTGAGGAAATGACACAAAGAGAGGAATCCAACAAAACTGCAGTAGATGTCGAACAGAGGACCAAAGAAAAATACTGCAGAAACGATGCACTTGATGCCAAGGCTTTATTTCAATTATTTCAATTATTGAAATAAAGACTTGGCATCAAGCACATATTTTCTGCAGTATTTTTCTTTGGTTCTCTCCTGAGGACATGAGTCTTGGGATAGGAGGCAATATTCTGCTGTGGATTAAGAACTCATTAAAAGATAGAAAAAAAGAATACATGTACAGTTAATTGGTCAATATTCTCAATGGAGAAGGGTAAATAATGAGATTCCCCAGGGATCTGTGCTGGGAACACTGTTTTTTAACATATCTAGAAATGATATAGATGTTTAAATACTTGAAAGGTAGTAATATAGAAAGAAATCTTTTCCAGAGAAGGGAAAATGGTAAAACTAGAGGACATGAATTGAAGTTACAGGGTGGTAGACTTAGGAGTAATGTCAGGAAATTCTTTTTCACTTAGAGCAGGGGTGTCAAACTCAATCACATAAGGGGCCGAAATCTAAAACACAGGCTAAGTCAAGGGCCAAATTTTTTATTAAGATACTTAGGCCTTCTTTTATCAAACTGTGATAGCAGTTTTTAGCATGGGGAGCCGTGCTGAATGGCCCATGCAGCTCCCAAATTCTCATTGAGTTCCTATGAGCATTGGGAGCAGCGTGGGCCATTCAGCGCGGCTCCCTGCGCTAAAAGTTGCTATCACAGTTTGATAGAAGGGGCCTTAGTCTTAGTAGAAGTATAGTAGAAGTATACAATTTTTCCAACCCCATGCCTGTTCTGTGGTGTAAACAAAATTAATAAAAAATACTTTTCCTCTCTTTTAGGTCCTAGTTCACACTTGCTATCTAACACTAGCTCTGACAGGGTACACATTTCAAATCTGACATATTGTAATCCCAAAATAGAAAATAAAATTATTTTTTTTACCTTTTGTTGTCTGGTCATTTTTCAAATCATGTTGGTCCCAGGCTCTAGTTTCTCTTTGTCCTCTGATAACTCGCTTGCCAGGGTCTCCTGCCCATTTGTTGTTTTCTTCTTTCTCGGTGCTAACCATCCATCTTCCGTTTCCCTTCCCTCCCCGAAGGTCTGGCATCTTTCCTTTTTTTCATCTCCATTCCCACAGCTGCAGCAATGGACCCCACCATCACCATATCCACCATCTCTTCTTTTCTCAACTACCCTTTCATCCAGCATCTTATCCTCCTTCCCCACCACCCCAAGGTCCACTATCTCTCCGTTTCTCTTCCCAACTACCCTCCTATCCAGTATCTCTATCCCCCCTCTCTACACCATCCCTTGTGTCCAATTTCTCTCCCTTTCTATTCCTTCCCTCCATCCCATTATCCACCACCTCTCTTCCGCTCCTGTTTATAGACTCATTATTTCTTCTGCCCCCCACCCTTAGTCCAGCAAATGCACATCTCTTTGGATCCCCCTTCTTCAACAGCCCCCCCCCCCCAAAGGCCTACATGTTTTCCCCTTCTTTCTAGCATCCTCCAACTTCCCGGTCTCACCTTCAAAGCAGCCTGCAGAGGATCGCCGGTTGGCTGTAGTGATCCTAGGAGGCTGCCGTCAGCTTCCACAGTACGTTCCCTCTACTGTGATCCTGCCCCTCCTGTGATGTAAGGGACTATGGCAGAGAGAATGTGCTGCGGAGGCTGATGGCAGCCTGCTAGGATCACTACAGCTGACCAGTGATCCTCTGAAGGCTGCTTTGAAGGTGAGACTGGGAAGCCGGGAGAGAGATGGTGGACAATGGGATGGAGGGAGGAAAGGAACAGAAAGGGTATTTTCTCACGGGCCAAATCTGATTACACTGTTCTGCAGACCTGAGTTTGACACCCCTGACTTAGAGAGCGGTTGATGCCTAGAATTAGGGCACAATCTTCAATTTTTAAAAAAGCCCTAAAAATGCCACATTAAGCCGAGATTGTGCACAGCTTAATAACATGATCCCTAAATTAAGAAATACAATCAATATTTTAGTTGTGATCTAAGAAGCGGCTTTGACAACATATAATCATTGGATATCATACGCATATTGTTGAGATGAAAAAAGATTATTTTGGCCACAGATATATATATATATATAGCACTATGATTAAAATTTCTCGTAAATTGTATTTGGAAATATGAAATGTAATTTCACCATGCTGTCTGTCAGCTTTCAGCGCTAGTGATACTTCATATCCTGTCTCTGAGTGGCGATCACAATAAATGTAATAAAAGATACAGTTATGATATGAGGGTCATTGTTTTATTATATCACTAATCATGTGTTTGAGACATTTGCTTCAAAGCATTATAAAGTTATGTTTTTCATAAAATTGAAACATGAACACCAAAATTCAGTGAAAGTAATGAGCAATTGTAGACAACTAGAAAATGTAGATCTCTGAGAAGGATGAAAAATCTCCCAAAACTTCATAATATAAAACATAACTTAAGAAGAAGAAATAACCAAAACAGAGACACATCTGTCCTTATTTTGGTCACTTGCACTGGATTTTCATAAGTGCATAATTCACAATTAAGGTACTACAGAACAAAAGGCAGACCAGAAACAAATTAAAAAATGGAATGTTGCTACTATTTGGGGTTTTGTCAGGTACTTGTGACCTGAATTGGCCACCATTTAAGACAGAATACTGGGCTAGAAGAATCATTGGTCTGACCCAGTAAGGCTATTCTTTTGTTCTTATATGAGTGGTACCTTTAAATAAGCTTGAAATTTCAGCTGCTTCTATGTTTAAGCAAAAGCTGACACAGACAAGATTTTTGGGTTCATTTTCCCAAGTTTATGCCCTCCGAACTCAGATCTGAAACTATTTGAGGTTCAGAAAAGTCCATGAAAAACAGAATATTTGATTTAAAAAAATATGCAGTAAATTTAGGGGCAATTCATGAAAGGGCATTAAGCGCGTACTAACACATTAACACATGCAATCGCAATAGCACACGCTAACTGCTAAAGATGCTCATAGGAATATAAAGGGCATCTTTAGCAGTTAGCACATGCAAAAGATGCTTAATATCCTTTCATGATTTCTCCCCTTAATGTTATTAAACATATTTGGTGTTGTTAATAGCTGAATTATGTGATTTTTATTCTAGTGCTTTTCCACTTTCAATGTAAACCATTTTGAGCCTTGTAAAACAGTTTATCCAAAATATTTTTATTGTTTTTATTTTTGTTAATAATGCCACTTGCGCAATGTCAGTCCTTGCATGGAAAATATACATTTAAATATTTTCTAATCTAGACAATATGAAATGTGATATCTTGACAGAGAAATGGAGAGTGGGGTATTTCTACCTGGAAGATGAAGATTATGAAAGAAAGTGTAATTTATTTGAAGATCAAAGGGTCATGTTAAAATTTGACAGATTTATTATCAAGGAGTTGGATTTTTACTTACCAGAAATTATTAATGCCTATGTTTCACATGTAGACACAGAAAGAAAATCCATCCTTGAAGCAACTTAACCTTACTGCTTTTAATAGAAACAAGGGAATACATTAAAATCCAGGCCGATGCTTTATATTGAAAGTGTGCTTAAAAGCAGAAACTTTCTGACAATGTTCTCCACACAGATGATCTTCTGTAATCAGGGTTTGGTTGTAACCTGTTTAACCATAAAAGCAAACGACGGACTGCTAAAAAGTTCTCAGCCCAATCAACAAAGTTGGGGCAGTCTCCATCGAGAGCTATACACTTAGTCCAGTGATTTTCCACTTTTTTTCATTCTGTCAGAAAAATCCGGAATGAAAAAAGTGGAAAATTGCTGGACTAATCCCCTCTTCTATTAAACTGCGCTAACAGTTTTTAGCGCAGAGAGCTGCGCTGAATGGCCCGCGCTGCTCCCGATGCTCATTGAGTTCCTATGAGCGTCGGGAGCAGCAAGGGCCATTCAGCGCGGTTCCCTGTGCTAGAAACTGCTATCACCGTTTCATAAAAGAGGGGGTAAGTGTATAGCCCTCGATGTAGACTATCCCAACTTTGTTGGCTGGGCTGAGAACTTTTCAGTGGTTTTTTATATATTAAATAGAGATGGATTGCAGGTATGTCAGGGTGGAACAGAAGAGTGACTAGTAAGCGAATCAGTGCAGTACACTCGCTATCACAACTCATGAGGTGGTGTTAAGTGCTGCCAGGCTACCTGCAGTCTTGTAGTGTTACTGCTTCCTTGACAGTTGGAAAGCTATGCTGATGTATACGCACTCCCTGTTCTGATCTCCCCTAACACAAAACTCTCTACTGATCTGAACCCCCCATCATAGATCCTGACCCTTTCCCCTCCCGCAGCCCCCTAGGAATTACTGGCATATCCCCTTGATAGTCCCCCAGAATACAAAACATTCAGAATAGAAGTAAAGACGCTACTTTTCCTGCAAACGACTCAATACCACTAGCTCCTTCCCACTTCCCAATACCACCCCGATTCCCCAAAACAACCTCATCTGCTCTTTATCTCCTCTAGAAATTACCAGATATCTTCTTCTTGTAATATGTTTTTTTGTAATTCTTTTGTAATCCGCCTTGAACCGCAAGGCAATGACGGAATAGAAATCTCTAATGTAATGTAATATAATAGTTTAATAGCAAAAAGCAGGAGTGCCCCACGCCCCTTCCTTCCTTTCCTGGGGTTGCACCATAGATAATGATAGTGCTGATGATCCCGTGCAGAACTGCTAGAGATAATCCTTCCAGATAAGAATCACTCATATAGAAAGATGACAGCCAATGGTAGTACCACAAGACTACCACTAGGGGCCATTGGCGCCAGTTTGAAACTAGTGCAGCCCTGGGATGGAAGTGGCCACTGCCCCCTCCTGAGTCACTTGACTAAAATGAAGATCCCCCTAGTAAGTCCTAAAGTGGGGGTCAGGGTGATGAGACTTGGTCTGTAATGGGAAATCAGATCGGGAATTGACTTATGTGTGGTAGGGATTAAATTAGATATGTGGTAGGGATTAAGTTGTGGATTAAGTATGTGCTGGGAGTTGGATTGGGGAGCTTTGATTAAGGGGTATTGGAGGATGTTGGTAAGAAGGTCTGGGTTACACTGCTGCAGCCATTGCTTGATCTCCACCCTATCTAGCTAGAACAGTGTATCGCAAGCTGTGTGCCGCACAAGATTTCAGGTGTGCCACGAGATGCCGAGGAGGAGGAGAGGCGCCAGAGCCAGCTGACTGCCTATAGGACATGCCTCAAGCGGCGAGAGGCACATCCTGTAGGCAATCAGCTACCGCCAGTGCCTCTCCCCTCTGTACCTCTTCTTTTTCAGCACCACCCACTGGTGGCTCAGGACCAATGTTCCCTCTAAGGATTGATGAGGTGTGTGCAAAAAAAAATATGCATTGAAAATATTTGATATTGCGTTTAAATCAAAATCTCAATAAACTTGAAACGAGTGCCCGTGAGATTGTGGGAGGGTTAAATACTCAAAACTTAGAAGAATAACAATTTACTTAAAGTTTTTGCTACGCCAGCTTTCTGGTATCTTTACATACAGTGGCGTACGTAGCATATGTAACACCTGGGGCCCATCATTTTTTGGCACCCCCCCCATCTGTAAGAAAAACATGATTTTTAGTAACAAACCACACGTCACACATGAGTACCTAGGAAAAGGCAGCATCTTACATATTGCAGTGAGCAGTACATCAATACACCCATTGTAAAACTAAACAAGCCAGACCAGCACAGATCAATCCTACACCGTCAATCCTAACAGAAAACCATGTCTTTCGAACACACAGAACACAGAAAACACCTTCGCCTAGTATGGAATATGTCATCACAAACTAACCCCTCCCCCTTTTACAAAACTATAGTGTGGATTTTAGCCACGGTGGTAACAGCTCTGACACTCATAGAATTCTGAGCATCAGAGCTGCTACCACCACGGCTGGCGCTAAAAAACGCTCCACAGTTTTGTAAAAGGGGGGATAAAATAGAAATACACAGCTTCAATGCTCTAGCTCAGAGGTGCCCAAACTTTTTGGGCTTGCGAGCTACTTTAAAATGAGCAAGTCAAAATGATCTACCAACAATAAAATTAAAAAACACAAAGCACACTATACGCTGAGAAAATGTTAATTATCATTCCTATTCTGGGTTTTTTTTCAAAGAGGTCAAGGCAGATGACTCTATGCATTGTCACCTCAGTAACAACCATACAAAAATAGACAAATATACCCCCTTCCTTTTTATTAAACCACAATAGCAGTTTTTAGTGCAGGGAACTGCGCTAAATGCCCAGCGCTGCTCTCGACGCTCAGAGGCTCCCTGCGCTAAAAAACACTATTGCGGTTTAGTAAAAGGGGGCCATAGTACAAAATATAGACAGCATATATAAATTCAGCCACATATTGATCACTAAATTTAAAATAAAATCATTTTTCCTACCTTGTCTGGTGATTTCATGAGTCTCTGGTTGCACTTTCATCTTCTGACTGTGCATCCAATCTTTCTTCCCTTCTTTCAGCCTGTATGCTTCCTCTCCTCCAGACCTCATTCCCTCCCCCAACTTTTTCTTCCTCTCTCCTTGCCTTTTCTTTCTTTTTTTTCCTCTTGATGCCCCCTTTCTTTTTTACTGTTTCCCTTCTGTCTCCCTGCCTGCCCCCTTTCTTGCTCCCTACCCTCCACAAAGCCACTGCTGCCACCATTGGGGGAAACAGGCCCCAAAGCCACCGCTGCGGCTGCCTCAAGCTCTCTCTGCTTCTCCCAACGTCAATTCTGCCATTGGAGAGGAAGTTCCGCCAAGCAAGGCAGCGATTGGCTGGCCCGAACTTCCTCTCCAACTGCAGCCTTAGGGGATGTGCACAGCCGGAGCGGACCGCCCCCCCCCCCCCCCCTTGGTAGCCACTGAAGACATGGCAGCAGCTCCTCTCATGAAGTCCGATGCAGTCGGGGATCTTGAGAGGAGCCGCCGCTGCATCTTTCAACTTTGGAAAATGCTGCCGCTGCCGCCGCTTCCTCTCACCTCCCTCGAGTGAGCGACAGGGGAAAGCGTATGAGCGACGCCACTGAAAATAGTGAGCGATCGCTCATGTGCTCACCTTAGAGGGAACACAGGACCCCATTTGGAGGGCCTCCATGCATACGTGGACGTTGATGTAATGATGGCACACATGTGCGTGACATCATCACAGTGATATCCGCGACCATCAGTTTAGTGTGCTGCGGCTCATAAAGTTTGCGAGACACTGACTTAGAACGTAGCTGTTATTCAGATCAAATTTGTTTCCCCTGTGTTGAACTGTGTGAATTTTACCTTATTATTGCTAAAAGCAAGTTATAATACAGTTATTTGCTTTTCTTTAGCATATGATCAGGAACTCATTTTGCCTCATTTCTGATCATTTCATTTGCTTCTCATTCACTCTTTGATATCTAGTTGGTTGTGTGCCTTCAGGATCATATAGGTGCAAGATCATTTATCTGAAATCCTTGGGACCAGTCAGATTTCGGTTTTTGGAATGGTAATGTTAAGTCAGAAAAAGACAGACCATAAAATTGCCACCAGACGTTTTTATTTCAACATAAAGCAAACATTAAGGGCTCCTTTTACAAAGGCGCACTAGCGGTTTTAGCGCACGCTTAGCGCGTGCTAAAATGCCGCACACGCTAGCTGCTACCGCCTCCTTTTAAGCAGGTGGTAATTTTTCAGCTAGTGCGCGCTAATCCAGTGCGTGCGCTAAAAACACTAGCGCACCTTTGTAAAAGGAGCCCTAAATGCTAATGCTTCAAGCACTTCAAGTACAAATATGTTCCAAACTACGGAACTGCTTCTCACTGCCACCCTGAGAGGAATCTGCAGCAATCTTTGCTATTTTCCAAATTTTGGTTTTCGGAATTTTTTTTTGATAAAGGATCTTGTACCTGTAGATGGTTTTCAATGCCTTCCATATTGTTGTATTATAAACAAACCATATCTCAAATTGCACAGCAATTCTTGTAGCATTCTGTAGAGGACAACCCCTTGCAAAATGATTTCAGCTGTAAACAAAAGCAAAGTTAAAACATTCCTCAGGCTGTGAGATATGGAATTCCGTGTGCAGGGGCGATTCATCTCACAGTTATTATTTTCATGTTTTTCAGCTGCACTCAGACCAGGACAAAGGAGACGGTTCGCTCAAGTACATTCTCTCAGGAGACGGAGCTGGAGACCTGTTTATCATCAATGAAAATACAGGAGATATACAGGCCACAAGACGATTGGACAGGGAGGAAAAGCCTGTGTATATTCTGCGAGCCCAGGCAGTAAACAAAAGGACGGGAATTCCCGTGGAGCCCGAGTCAGAGTTTATCATAAAGATTCATGACATTAATGACAGTGAGCCCAAGTTTACCAAGGAGATTTACACCGGCACTGTTCCTGAAATGTCAGAAGTGGGTATGTGATGACTCTCTGGATAACCGGCGTCTACTGCAGTTTAATGCTTCGTAGCTAAGTATTCATTGAGAAAATAAAATCTAACCCTGGCAGTACAATTTGGCACACTGTAATCCCTCTTCTACTTGTAAATGGTCAATAGAAATTTGAGTTTATTTTATTAACCTAACACTAACAGGCAAATGAAAACAGGAAAATACTCAGTGTTAAAAATGCACTTAATGTGTTCTAACGCAGTGTTTTCCAAGTTGGTCCTGGAGTACCCCTTTGCCAGTCAGGTTTTCAGGATATCCACAATGAATAGGCATGAAAAAGATTTACAAATTAAAACTATCCTTCCCCTCGCTAAAAGGCATTTCCCACACAGGAAAGCTAGGGACCTCCCTCCACTTCAAAATCACTGAGCTCTGGAACAACCTTACCTCCCCTCTTCGGAACTTGAGCTCTCTCCAAGTTTTCCGCAAACATCTGAAAACCTGGCTTTTCTCAAAAAATGTAAGTCTCCCTCCAACTTAGGAATCAAGGAAACTCTTATATCTTGGCATCCCAAGTCCTCTAAATTTTCTTCACACTTCTACCTCTAACCCTCTGTTGTAGTTCTTTCCTATTTCTGCTACTGTAAACCGCGTCGAGCTCTACGAACGTGGAGATGATGCGGTATACAAACCTAAGGATTAGATTAGATTAGATTACATACAATAGAAGCAGGTCATGCAAATCAATCTCATGCCTATTCATTGTGGATATCCTGAAAATCTGTCTGGCAAAGGGGGGGTACTCCAGGACCAACTTGGGAAACACTTTTCTAACATACGAGGGGTTGCTGAAAAGGTCTCAGCCCAACCAACCAACCAACTTCCTAAATTCTGAGCATTATTTTGCCACTGTAGCTGAAGAGATTGTTATAAGAACATAAGAAATGCCTCCGCTGGGTCAGACCTAAGGTCCATCGCGCCCAGCAGTCCGCTCACGCGGCGGCCCATCAGGTCCAGGACCTGTGCAGTAATCTTTTATCTATACCCCTCTATCCCCTTTTCCAGCAGGAAATTGTCCAATCCTTTCTTAAACCCCAGTACCGTTCGCTGCCCTATAACGTCCTCTGGAAGCGCATTCCAGGTGTCCACCACACGTTGGGTAAAGAAGAACTTCCTAGCATTTGTTTTGAATCTGTCCCCTTTCAACTTTTCCGAATGCCCTCTTGTTTTTTTATGTTCTGAAAGTTTGAAGAATCTGTCCCTCTCTACTCTCTCTATGCCCTTCATGATCTTGTAAGTCTCTATCATATCCCCTCTAAGTCTTCTCTTCTCCAGGGAAAAGAGACCCAGTTTCTCCAATCTCTCAGCGTATGAAAGGTTTTCCATCCCCTTAATCAGTCGTGTCGCTCTCCTCTGAACTCTCTCGAGTAACACCATATCCTTCTTAAGGTATGGTGACCAATACTGGACGCAGTACTCAAGATGCGGACGCACCATTACCCGGTACAGCGGCAGGATAACTTCTTTCGTTCTTGTTGTAATACCCTTCTTGATTATCCCCAGCATTTTATTCGCTCTCTTGGCGGCCGCTGCGCACTGTGCCGTCGGCTTCATTGTCATGTCCACCATTACCCCCAAGTCCCTTTCTTGGGTACTCTCATTCAATAACATCCCTCCCATTGTATAGCTGTGTCTCGGGTTTCTGATTCCCACATGCAATACTTTACATTTCTCAACATTGAACTTCATCTGCCATCTCTCTGCCCATTCTCCCAATTTGTCCAAGTCCCTTTGCAATTTTTCACAGTCTTCCTTTGTCCGAGCTCCACTAAATAGTTTAGTGTCATCCGCAAATTTTATTATCTCACTCTTTGTTCCTGTTTCTAGATCATTTATGAATATATTAAATAGCAGTGGCCCGAGCACTGAGCCCTGCGGGACACCACTCGTGACTTTCCTCCAGTCTGAGTAGTGTCCCTTCACCCCTACCCTCTGTTATCTTAGTTCATTAAGTGCCTATATGCAGAAATGAAATTCTATGTTTTGACATTTCAGATCACCGATTGAACCATATCCACATCATTCTTGGTTGAGCTGAGAACTTTTCAGTACCCCCTCGTAGCTCCTCTAACACCATCAATGTAGTATCAGACCCTCCCCAAACACAATCATGATCTTTTAAGAGAAGTAGTTACTAAAATACAGTAAAATGCATTTTTTTACCACAGAAAAATTTACTGTGCCAGTCGCCCAACTGATGTTCCTCACTACTGAAGATTAATGGCTAATACTGTACAGTAAATTTAAATTTGCATTGCTACAAGTAGGATCACATTTCTGACTATAGCAATGCAAAAGTAGTTGCTCCTGATTCGGGCCCACTATCTTTTAAAGTGCCAGTGCAGGTTTTAAACTCCCTGATCCCTAATGAAAATCCCCACCCCCACCTCACCCCCAACACTCTCATTAGAAACCCATGCTTCTGATATCCCCAATTACAATCCACCACCACTGGAAAATCTCTTATTGTTAAAAATAAGTAACTTTCTGAACACTCCTTCTTAGAAGGCCTCCCATCCCATGCACCCATTGGGCATCTCCCTGGTGGTTGGTGAGAGGGCAAGAGTGACCACTGGATGTCTCTGCTCCATAGGACCTGAGATCAAAATAGCATTCAGATCTCCCTAGTGACATCAGAGCCAGCTCTGTGGGTGCTTGAGCACCCCCAATATTGAATACTCTTTGACTATGTCTAGGGCAGGGGTAGGGAACGAAGGCCGGAATCCAGTTGGGTTTTTAGGATTTCCCCAATGAATATGCATGAGATCCATTTGCATACAATGGGAGGCAGTGCATGCAAATAGATCTCATGCATATTCATTGGGGAAATCCTTTTTTTTACTTTATTAATTTTAAAAACCAACATAAAGTGCAACAGAATATACAAACAATTGGTACAATAGACAGCACGTATATCTATCAAATAATAATATACGTACATATCACCCCTCCCTCCCACCCTTCCTGGATGTGTGTGAAATTCATTCAGAAATCAAAGGCTTATACTAATGATCAGTTTTTACAAAATTTTGCAAATGGGCCCCAAGTCTCTTTAAATTTTTTATAGTGTTCCGAGTTCATTCGCTCAAATCTATAACATTGACACAGAGTTTCCCACCAAAAGTTATAATTTATTCTGTCCCAGTTTTTCCAATTTTTTGTAATTAGCTGCATGGCAACTCCTGTCATAATGAGAAGTAACTTATTTTTGCTTGCATTAATTGGACTGTTAAGTGTTAATAAAGTTCCAAATAATACTATGTCATAGGATAATGAAAGCAAAGCTTCCAATATCATATCGATTTTACCCCATGTAGACCTCCAAAAATTGAGTATCAAGGGACAATAGAACAACAGATAATCCAGTGTCCCTATTTCAAGATGACAGTGCCAGCATCTATTAGACTTTGAACTATCTAACTTTTGCAAACGAACAGTGGTCCAGAAAATTCTATATGACAGAAAAAACCAAGTTTGTCTCATAGATGCTGATGTTGCACATCTCATCCTCCAAGTCCAAATCCGTGGCCATTGAGTAGCAGAAATCTTTGCTTTATCTCAATGCTCCAAATGTCTTTTAGACTAGTTTTAGGCTTCTTATTCAGATATTCAGATATTAATTTATACCACTTGGCAGCCTGATGCCCTAGCAAATCTGTCTGGAAACATAGGCCCGGCAAGCTATACTGATTTGTTAAATTTTGTCAATCAGGGAACCCTTTCTGAATGGCCTGTTTCGACTGCAACCATTTATAAGCTTGAGACTTTCAGATGCTGAATGATTGTTACAGTTGTGATAAATTTAGCATTTTCCCATTTCAACTGCAACCATTTATAAGCTTGAGACTTTCAGATGCTGAATGATTGTTGCAGTTGTGATAAATTTAGCATTTTCCCATTGGAGATCACATCATCCAAAGTACGTATACCTACCTGCAACCAATGTTTCCAGAGGATTTTAGACTCGCCGATTTGTATCTTGGAGTTTAACCATAGCGATTGACACGCGGATTGTTGTATTGGAGTAGGTGTTAAATTATTAATAAATTTTAATGTATTCCAGGTGGTAAAAAGAATACTATTGTCCTTGTATATTCTGGGTAACTTGATATTCAAGAAATGGCTCAGACGTAATTGGGACATGAGATGACTCTCTAATATCAGCCAGTCCATGGGCTTGATGAAACCTATAAAAATTTGGACAATTTACACACACACACACACACACACACACACACACACACACACATACACACACCCCGCTGATTGTGTTTTTTGCAAAGATACTAAGGCTATTCTAGCAGTTTTACCCAGCCAAATAAATTTTGTAAGAATAAGATCCGGATATATTCAAATGATTCAAACCTTGTATAGTTCCCCTTCTGCCAGATTATATATTAATAATACATTCTCAGAGCGTTTTTGTCTGAAGAGGGGAGTTATACAAGGATGTCCCTTATCTCCTTTGCTTTTTTATATTGTTTTGGAACCCTTGTTGGCCATTCAGAAGACAAAGGAGATACAGGGAATTCCATATGCAGATCGAGATTATAAGGTTTCGGCCTATGCAGATGATATTTTGCTTCATTTGAAGAATCCTGAATCTACCATCCCGCAAATTTTCTGGTTACAAAATAAATTAGAGCAAATCAGAGGTTCTTCCATTAAATGTGCATTATGTAAAAGGCTTATTTGATCCATTCCTGTTCCTTTGGAAGGAAGAGAGAATAAAATATTTGGGTATAATGATTCAAAGAACATTGGAAGACACAATGACAGTAAATGAAAATTCCTTATTATTGAAAGTCAAAGAAATGTGTGAGCATTGGAACCCACTACGTCTTTCTTGGTGGGGGAGAGTCCAAACCATCAAAATTATGATTTTGCCTGTAGTTTGCTACCAAGTAAGCATGTTACCAGTTTATTTTCAAAGTTCATTTTATAAAAAATTAAATGGGATTCTTGGGGAAATCCTTAAAACCCAACTAGATTCCGGCCCTCGTTGCCCACTCCTGGTCTAGGGTGAGGTTATTTCCACAGGGTTTAGCACCCCCATTGATTTTGATAAAGTTAACTCTTGTGCCTAGCGATAGTACTGTGATGCCATATGGGGAAATTTGGATGCCATTTTGAACCCAGCTTATCCTAGGTTCAAAGGGCCAGGTTCAATAAACGGTGCCTAGTGGAACCTAAATTGTAGGCGCCACTCATCAGGTTTTACCAGGCCTAATTTACTGGCACCTAACTCAGATGCCTAGCAATGCCTAAGTCAACCATGTCTATTCTCCACCCCTAACCATGCCTACTTTTCAGGTATTGTATAATACAATAAGCACAAACCTGCATAGTTGTAATTTCCTAGTTGTGCTGTCAAGCGGCATCCAAAAAATGGCCGCGGCGTCTTTTTTACTCACAGATATAGTTTTCAGGTAGGCATCATTAGGCATTGGAAGACTCCTCCACTTAGACATCACTAGGCGCCATGTAGAATTTTATAAAACCAATTTATCAATTAACATCAATGGCATAGTCAATTACAATGCCATTTAAGCTAATTAATTAACTTTAGGTTAGGTTCGTATTTTAGTTAGACGTCTCTAGGTGGCCTCAATTAGGGTGCCTTGCAGCACCTATCTAGGATGCTATTTATAGAATCAGGCCCAAAGTTACTGAGAAATGCACTTACCGTGCCATTAGTCACAGGGATAACCCTTGTATGTGTCAGGGAGATCAGGTTGGTAGGGGGATTTTTAAAGGTGGAGGGTTTTTACAAAGGTGTTTATGGTTAGATACGGCAACCAGAAATGTACACAGTATTCAATGTACAACCGTATCATAGAGCAATACAAGGGTATTATTACATGCTCATCTTTATTTTCCATTCCTTTCCTGATATTTAATTTGCTTTTTAAATCACTGCAGCACACTGAGCTGAGGGTTTCAATGTACTGTATCCTCAACGATGACACTTAGATCCTTTTCCTGGGCAGTGACTACTAATGTAGAAATCTACATCATGTAGCTATAGTGCAAGTTACTCTTTCCCACGTCCTTCACTTTGACCTTGCTCACATAAAACGTCATCTGCTATTTTGATGCCCAGTCTCCTAGTCTCGCAAGGTTCTCTTGTGATTATTCACAATCCTCATGTGATTTAACAACTTTTAATAACTTAATTTCAACAAATGTAGGCCCCTTTTTTTGAGTTGCATTAGAGAATTTTACCACAGGCCAGCGAGATAAATGCTCTGATGCTCATTCAGTTCCTATGAGCACCAGAGCATTTACCTCACCAGCCCATGGTAAAACGCTCTACCGCAGCTTGATATAATGGGGCCTTAATTATCTCACTAGTTATTCCTATCTCTAGATCACTGATAAATATGTTAAAAAGCAGTGATCCCTGCACAAACCCTTGAGGAACCTTACTTTTTACACTTCTCTATTGAGAAAATTGACAATTTAACCCTGCTCTCTATTTTCTATCTTTTAACCAGTTCTTAATCCATAATAGGACATTACCTTCTATCCCATGACTTTCTAACTTCATCAGAAGCCTTGTATGAGATACTTTATCAAATGTCTTTTGAAAATCCAAATACACAATATCGAACAGCTCATCTCTATCCACATGTTTATTCACCTCTTTGAAGAAATGCAGTAGATTGGTGAGGCAAGATTTCCCTTGACTAAATCCATGTTGGCTTTGTCTCATTAATCTATGTTTATGTAAATGCTCTGTAATTTTGTTTTTTAAAATAGTCTGTACCATTTTGTCTGGCACCAACATCAGACTCGCTGGTCTATAATTTCTCAGATCACCTTTGGAACCCTTTTTAAAAATTGGAATTACATTGGCTATCCTCCAGTCTTCCAGTACCATGCTGGATTATAAAAATAAAATTGCAGATTATTAACAATAGCTCTGTAAATTCATTTTTCAATTCTATCAGTACACTAGGATACAGTATATGCTATAATGGCCAGGTGATTTGCTACTGTTCAGTTTGTCAAATTGCCCCATTATATCTTCCAGTGTTACAAATATTTGTTTAAGTTTCTCTATAAGTATTGAATATCATTTCTGTCACCAGTATCTCCCCACATCTTCCTCGGTGAAGACAGAAGCAAAGAATTTATTTAATCTCTTCACTATGGCCTTGCCTTCCCTGAGCTCCCTTTTACCCCTTGGTTATCTAGCAGTCCAACTGATTCTTTTGCCAGCTTCTTGCTTTTAATATAACTAAAAACATTTTTGCTAAGTGTTTTTGTCTGCAACACAATCTTCTTTTCAGGATCTATCTTTGCTTTATCAGTGCTTTGCATTTGACTTGCCAATCCTTATGCTGTTTCTTATGATTTTTAGTTAGATCTTTCTTCTACTTTCTGAAGGATTTTCTTTTAGCTCTAATAGCTTCCTTCACCTCACTTGTTAACTACACCGGCTGCCATTTGGTCTTCCTTCCACTTTGAAATACATGGAGTACACTTCTTCCTCGGTATTCGTAGGGGTCGGGTGCAGAGCCGGACCGAGAAGTGTGAAAAATCGTGAATAAGTTTTCAGCAGGCTCTGACCTACCCCCGTCTCATTCCGGACCTTCCCGCCTCCCTCCTGGCATCCCAGACCTTACCTGGTGGTCTAGCAGGCTTTTGGGGCAGGAACGATCTTCTTATGCTCCTGCCCCGTGCAGATCATAGCAAATGGCTGCCGTGAGTTCCCATAGTCTCTCGAGACTACAATGGGAAATCATGGCAGCCATTTTCTATGAGTGATCTGCACAAGGCAGGAGCGTAGGAAGATCGCTCCTGCCCCAAAAGCCTGCTAGACCACCAGGTAAGGTCTGGGATGCCGGGAGAGCGGCAGGAGGGAGGCGGGGAAGGTCTGGAATTAGCTTTTTTTTAAAAAAAATAGCAAATAACCAAATCTACGGATACTGAAACTGCGGATTCGGAGGGAGAAGTGTATATCTGGTCTGGACTTCCATTCTAGGATGGCATTTTTGAATAACATTCCTGCGTGATGTAAAAATTTTGAGCTTTACAACTGCTCCTCTAAGTTTTTTTTTTCTTACCATTCTCCTCATGTTATTGTAATCCCACTAGGGTTAAAATTTTACCTGGGGTTAAAGTTACAATTTGGCATAGTTGAAGGCAGGATTTTTGGGCTTTTGAGTTGAAAAATTCTAAAAACTCATTATTGTGAGAAAGGACCTGTGAGCCAATTTGAAAAATTGATGCATTTGTTTTGTGATGTTTTTTTTTTTTTTTTTTTTAAACTTTATTTTAATCTTTTTTTTTTTAAACTTTATTTTAATCTTTATTGATTTTCAAAACTTATAAAAAGTGCAACAATTATACATTCAACAATTTCAAATAACAGCACTTATATTCTTGCAAACAACTGAAACAAATTACCCTATCCCCTCCCCTCCCCCCCCCCCCACCTGGATGTATGTAGAATCTAAGGTTTCTTTTTTTTTTTTTTTAAGTTCAAATATTTTTATTTATGGTAATACAAGAAGAAAACAACACCATAGTAATAGATGTACAGGTAAATCACATTTAGCTCTCACACAGCTCAAACTTGCACAGGAACATGCTATACATAATACAAATCTGTCTCATGGAAAAAAGTTTAGTAGGAATGTCCTTTAAAATATACATATACCAGAGACACAAAAGGTCAATTAGAGCAGTAATCAAGTAATGGTTGCCAGATATCATAATATTTATACATTAGTTGAGTTTGTTCAGCGTAAATTTTTTCATATTTACCATTGATGCAAAGAGCATTCCACCACATATGGAAATCTACTTTAGTAAGGTCTTTCCAGCAATATAATATCGTTTGTATAGCTATTGCCACCATTATGGTGAATAAGCGTTCCGAAGACTTAGACATGGGGATCGACAATGTTTGACTCATACCAATAAGTGTAGCATGTGACAGCGTATCATTGATTTGTAGAACCTCACAGATGGTTTTCCAAACTCTGTCCCAAAAGGTTTGTATATGTGAGCATGAGAAAAGTAAGTGTTCCAAGGAGCCCTCGGATGAATTACAGGTCCAGCATAGTGATGAAGTCGTCGAGTTGATTTTATGGGCTAGCTGTGGCGTCCATACAGCTCTGTGGAACACGAAGAAGATGGATTGCAATAGTGAAGCAGAACGAATGGATTTGAAGAAGTTTTTCCATAGCTCCTCCCAATCGATAGCATCAGATGGGAGACTGAGTTTGTAATTCCATTTCTGTTCCAATTCTGTAGAACCAGGGAAAGCCATCATCTGCAAGATTTTATACCATATTGACGCAGTGAGAACTTGCCCAGAATTCCTATGTAGGAAACTACGCAGTCCAGAGTCCATGTGGTAAGTAAGGATCTTAGGCATGGAGTTTCGAATACAATGCACCAGTTGTAACCATCTGTATTGTTGGGTAGCAGGAAGACCTTTATTATCCGTAAGAGACTGAAACGGAGACCAATCATCTGAAGTTATAAGATCTTGTACAGTCCAAATATCACAGTCTCGCCATTCTTTCCAGGATACTGTTGAGTTTTGAATTTTGAAGCGGTCATTCCTCCAAAGGGGGATTAAAGTCGACGATTCCCATCTATTCTTGAAAGTTAAGTCAAGACTATGGACAGATGATTTATAAGCCTGGAGAATGGGGTCCATGGAGTCTCTTTTAGTCAGAAGCACGCCTGCCAGTAATTGAAGTCGTTGTTCACCGTACATTTCACGTTCAATCAGAATCCATGTTGGTGGGTTCGGATCTCTGATCTTTAGGTAATGAGCCAGCGACCATTGTCTCATGATGAATGCGTTATGGTAGTGAGAAAATGACGGAAAATTAACCCCTCCAGATTTACGTGGTGCCTTCAGTTTATTTAAAGCGATACGTGGCTGTTTAGAGTTCCATAAAAACTTTATGAGTATAGAGTCCACTTGTTTATAAAAGTGAGAGGGCAATTGGAACGGTAACATATACAATATGTAATTAATTTTAGGGGTCAACATCATCCTAATAGTTTCAAGTCTCCCCCACCACGTCATTTTTAAGGGGAACCATTTAGATACAATCGATTTAAGGGTATCCAGTAGATATGCGCAATTCAGTTGTATGGATTCAGATATGGTTGGGCCAAAAAGCACTCCCAAGTATTTCATAGAGGAAGAAGACCATTTAACTCCATAAGAAGTTATGTCGTATTTAGCAGACGAGCATGTAATCGACATCACCTCCGTCTTCCCTGTGTTTAATTTGTATCCGGAGACAGCAGCGTAGCTCGTAATGGTTTCCAGCAGGTGAGGGAAAGAAGCAGGAGTCATATACAACAGGACATCGTCCGCATACGCTGACAATTTAAGTTCATGACTTCCGATCTTGAGACCAGTGATTCTAGGGTTATGACGTATGCTTTGTAACAATGGTTCAAGTGCCAGATTAAACAGGAGTGGCGAGAGGGGACAACCCTGTCTGGTCCCTCTAGTTGGATGGAAAGGATTCGATAAATGCCCATTTATATATGTTCTAGTGGAAGGCTTGGTGTATAAAACTTTTAATTTGGAGATGTAGTTCTCAGAGATGCCATACCAGCGTAAGGTGTGGAACAAGAAAGGCCATTCAATACGGTCAAATGCCTTCTCAGCGTCTAGTCCCACAGCGATAATATCCTGTTGTTGGGCATGTGCCTGTGCAAGCACATGAGAGAACGTACGAGTGTTCTCACAAGAGTACCGGCCATTGATGAAACCAGTTTGATCTGCTGCAATAAGGTTGGTGATGATTTTTTGCAGGCGAGTAGATAATAATTTAGCGTATATTTTCGCGTCTACATTGATCAATGACAATGGCCTGTAGTTAGACATAATTCTCTTGTCTTTGTCCTGTTTGGGAAGGACAATAATAGTCGCTTCAGTGAATGACCCAGCGACTTCACCAGTAGCAATGAGATGTTCGATAAATTGTAAGTAATATGGGGCCAGGGCATCCTGGAATTCACGATAGTATTCCACAGTCAGACCATCAGGTCCTGGAGATTTTTTGAGTGCCATGGATTTTATCACTGAAGATATTTCCTCGAGCGTTATAGGTTCATCCAATATTTCATTGTCTTCTAAAGAGAGGCAATTATGTGGTATAGGTTCTAAGAATTCCATAGATTTGTGCGGAGAACTGATTTCTGATGTATAGAGAGTACGGTAGTATCCCATAAAGGCTTGGGATATATCTGATGGATCAGAGACCTCTTCACCCGTATCTACTTTAATGGTTGTGATATTGGATTTTTCTCTGCGTCCTTTAAGATATTTGGCCAATAAAGTTCCACATTTGTTGCTCCCTGCAAAATAAGACGCTGATTGCTGTATTATCTCCTGCGACGCTCTTTGACTCAATAGAGAGTTGTATCTAAATCTTGCCTTATTGAGTTGGATCAAGACGGAGACATCTGAAGGTGTGTTCTGGTGTTGGTTCTCCAAAGTTGATATCTCTTTTTCAATAAGATTTGTCTTCTCCTTCAACTGTTTGTGTTTATGTGCCGAATAAGTAATAGTGATGCCTCTGACGTATGCCTTGAAGGCATCCCACCAACATGTCCAGGAGGTGTGTTCAGGTTTATTATGCTGAAAGTATTCTGCTATCTGGGATTTCATTCTGGTGCAGAAGAGTGGATCCTGCAGAAGCGAGTTGTTAAAGCGCCATTGTTTGGGTATAGAGGAAGGCAGCCCGCATTTGAGTGAGATGGTGATGGCAGCATGATCAGAGACACATATAGAAGATATATCAGATTTCACAACTGAATTCGTGAGGGAGTCACTGATCAAAAACATATCAATTCGAGAATAGGATAAATGTGGCGGAGAGAAGAATGTAAAGGAATTGTCATTAGTGTGCATATGTCTCCAAATATCAATAAGTGAAGAATCAGATATTAGATCCTGTAATGCATACCAGGCTTTGGTTTTTTTGTAGGCACAGTTAGATTTTCTATCCATTTTCGGGTTCAGTACCATATTAAAATCTCCAGCCAATATCAATTTTGAGTCTATTTCTTCCAATATTGTTGCCTTAATATCATGAAAGAAATCAGGTTTATCAGCATTGGGGCCGTAGATATTCATCAGACAATAAGTCTCACCTGCTAGTTTGAGGTTAACTTTGACCCATCTTCCACTAAGATCTGCAGTTGAAGAAATTATCATGATGTCTGATCTATTACGAATTAAAGTAATCACTCCTCCCTTGCGGTCGTAAGCAGGAGAGTAAAAAGGCTTCAATGACCATGAAAAGAGGGCTTTCGAGGAAGCGTCCTTATTCAGATGCGTTTCCTGCAGCATAACTATATCTGGTTTAAAATTGTCAATATATGACTGGATTTTTTTCATTTTCACTTTGTTGTTGAGACCCTTTGCGTTCAATGAAACAATATTAAAAGACATTGTGATGATATAGTATAATAACACATGTTGACCTACATTCAGATATGCATATCAATAACAGGGTAAGAATCATGAGACTAATATCATACCATACATTTATACATGTCAAGAGCAGTGCAAGAAAAAACCATAACATATTTATCTGTAAACTGTACATCTGGTAAATAACGGTGCAATAGTGTGCACTACTATAACACAGCGTGGGTGCAGCTAAGGTAACAGAGAGGCAGAGAGGGAAAACCTAAACTCCCAATCTTATCAGTATTTTCAACAAGCAAACGTAAGTTGTCATAACATTATTTGTGTATGAGCAATATAAACAGAAATTGAAAAGGCACCTAATGTAATGTGGTAGTAATAATATCCAGAGACGGACAGGGAACAGTAAAACTACAGTTAGATTAGATGAAATCCTGAGGGACACTAAATCCTTCACATACACATTCATGAATTCAGTCAAACCTGATTAATTGGTGTTGGTGAGTGGAGCTCAATATATGTAGCCAGCTCATCAGGGGCAGTGAAATCTTTAGTTTGGTTATTTAATGTCACTCTCAGACGTGCTGGGTACATCATGCCAAATCTGGCATTCAGGGCTTTGAGTTGTGGCCTGTATGAGAGGAGTTGTTTGCGTTTAGAGGCCGTGGTCTTGCTCAGGTCTGGGAAGAATAAAATTGTGGATCCCTCATGCTGGATCGGAGATTTTATCTTCGCCTTTTGAAGGATATCTAGCACATGCTGGTACCTCAGCAGCTTGAGAACAATTGGTCTGGGTCGACGATCAGCAGGCATGCGTGCAGAGGGTACTCTGTGAGCCCGTTCAATTTCAAAGTCACGCTGGAAGGTAATATCAAGCAGTTTGGGCAGCAGTGTTTCAAGATGCTTTATTAGGTCACAATCACGTACAGTTTCAGAAATACCTAATATACGCAGGTTACAGCGCCTGGAGCGGTTATTGCTATCTTCCAGCTCTTGTTCAAGTAGGTTAATTCGATTTGTTTGTCTGCGGAGCTCAGTGATTTGTAGTGAGGACGCCTCCATCTTGGATTCTAAGGTGGTAACACGTGTTTGTATTTGAGAGAGATCAGCAGTTAGAGTAGTTAATTTTTCATTTATTTCATCAGTGCTCGTTTTTGTGTCTGCTGCCAGTTCTTTTAGTTCTCTCAATTCATTTAGAATCTCGCGGTTCGTGTCTTCCGGCGCGACGGGGAGCGGAGTTTTGGACGGAGACGGAGGGTCTGGCTTATGCCGCTTACCCACTTTTTTGTCCGTCATCACCAGAGCTGGAATCGGCAAAATTAGATTTTAATGTTGCTCGCCTCTAGCGCGATCGAGTGCGATCGTTCGTTTCAGGTTTGCTCACTTTTTAATGCAGTTTGCAACGTTTTTCAGCGGGAGGTTATGGGAGCTCAGGTCTCATGCTGCCATCTCGTGTGGGCTCAGCAGCGCCCCCCGTTTTGTGATGTTTTGATCTGTTTTTGAATTGCACTGTAGTTAACTAAAGTTTTCCCTAGGTGGCACTTGATCTTCCTGAGAGACAGAGCATTTTCCCTTTTAGAGAACGGAAGGATATTGGTATGAAGAGAGATCAGTCTATAGTGGTAAATGGAAACAAGACCAAAGAGTAGAAGAATCAGGAAGAAGATGGCCAAGATAAGGTCAGAAATTCCCCAATGCTAACAGAAGAGGAAACCATTATACTACCTCAGCTAAATTTCAAGAGTGGAATCAAGCGGAACCCTGTCAGCAGCAAGAGAGATAACGATGTTTCTAAGAAAGCTGTGAAAACGGGGGAAGATATCATTGCCAACAAAACTGGAAGGGAAGGAGACCAATCGTCTGCTACTGCTGTGGACAACCAGGACATCTTGTCTGGTATTGCCGAGCTAGATTGGAAGACCTAGAAGACTTCAACTTCCAAAGGTCTGCAAGATATGAAAGTCCAAATATAGAGTCATATGCAAGCCCTAAGAGTTCACGAGAACTGAACCTAAGTCTGAAAAGACTTGAAAGTAGCCCTACTTCTGAAAAAGAGCATTTTGTCTATCAGAATGGTGCCTATGTTTGATGCCTGCATATGTAGAAGAAAATGTTAAAAACTGGAAAAGGTTGTTGGAGGAGTGAATGATTGCCCTGTACAAGAGAACGATCATTAGGCTGGAAGAACAACTGGAGTTGGAGTTGAGGAACCGAAAACAGGACACTGATAAGTTAAGTGGTGGTGATGTTTCAGTGGAAGATGAGGAGAAGGAAAGTGAGCTGAAAAGTCAAGATGCAAATCATCAAGATGGGAATGCAGACTAGAAAGATGACAATGAAAATGAACAAAATGGAATTTCTGCCCCAGTGTTGCTTCCTGATGAAGTACAAAGCAGTGAAACATGCAGAGAGCAGGGAAGATAGCCTGGAGGAAAATCCAAATGAAGAATCAAAAGATGAAAGCTTTCCAACAGCTGATGAAGCAGAACAGAATAAAGGAAATAAAGATATAGCAAGTTCTGGTGTCTATATATTTCTAATTTTAGTTTGTGATTACTTATTCCATTCTGGATGAGGGTGTAATCTGTGTTCTGCGTGAATGTAAAAGACATGGTTTTCTGTTAGCATTGACTGTAGAGGATCGATCTGTACTAATCTGGCTTGTGTAGTTTTACAATGGGTGTACTGATGTTCTAGTGCTCACTGCAGTGTTTAAGATGCTGCCTTTTCCTAATCACACCCTTGTTGTGTGACTCGTGGATTATATTTTTTCATTTAAAGGAGGGGGTGTTAAAAATGATTTGCCTTGGGTGTCAAATATAATAGGTATACCACTGATAGTCTTATTGAATTTGAAAAATTTGTATAATTAATGTTGAGACAAGAAGAATAGATACAAAGTATTTTTGTATTTTGATTTTTCTGGAGTATAATAGGAATTTGTAACCCGTGGGAATATGCATCTCTTCTCATATTTTACACAGAACAGAGGAAATGCATTTCTTTTTTCTATTTTTCCATTGCTTTACTGCATAGGTTTGTCTTCCTGGGGTTCAGGTTTTGTCTGCATATTTGTATTTTCATTTTTAGTTACTTATTCTGTATTTGTTGAGAATCTGTTTTTGTAGCAGTGTAGCTTATGCTGTTTTCCCCATAGGAGGTGATAATTATTGAAGTATTGCCTCTTCATAGACAGGGTTGCTGTTTGAGCTCTTTCAGCTCTGTGATAGCTTGACAAGCTGATTCATACTATAGGCTCTAGGTTTGTTTTTGCAGGATACTGTGGCCCTTAGCGTAAGAGTTTGCTGCTTTTCTGTGCACTGGATTTTTAAGGTATCATCCTATTTTGAGATGAGCTCTCCATACCTTCAAATTCAGCAAAATGTAAGACAATTTCTTTTTTGGGGTGGTGGCCGGGGGAGGGAGGATATTGGGCACCCTCAATATTTTTGAAAAGTTGGCTCCTATGTCTATATATATCAGTGTATTGCAAACTCTGTGCCACAGCACACTAGTTTTTAGCCCGAGATTCCAGGTGTGCCATGAGACGCTGAGGAGGAGGAGAAGCACTGGTGCTGGCTGACTGCCTACAGGACATGCTTCTCGGGGCGAGAAGCATATCCTGTAGGCAGTCAGCCAGCACCAGCGCCTCTTCTTCCCTCCATGTGTCTTCCCTTCAATCACACACACCCCCGGCCCCCATTGGTGGCTCAGAGCCCCATTAGAGGGTCTTCATGCATGTGAAGATGTCGATGTGATGATGTCACACATGCACGGGATGTCATCACATTGACGTCTGTGCACTCTCGGATGCCTCGAGCTGTGGCCACCATATTTAGTGTGTCATGGCTTGGCAAAGTTTACGAGATACTGATATATATATGTGCAGTATATAGATGTATATACTATGTACATAGTGCCTGCCCATATTAGTTCTGAGCCTGCCCAGAATGTCAGTTCTGGCTGCGCCACTGATTCAAGCAACCTAAATCATTCTTTCAAAACTTTCAGATTTAAGTGTGCATGACATTTGGTTGGAAATCTGCAAACTCTTCCACCTCGTCTGAATTTTCCATGTAGACCAGGAGAGGGGATGGAAATCTATGCGATTCCCCGCAATTCTGCAGAAACACAGGCATCTGATTTGGATAGTACTCTGCTAAATTCTGTGCAGCCTAGCTTAACATATATTTAAAACACCATTAAATGTTGCTGTGCACTTTAGGGAATGTTTCTTGGCACAACAGAGGTACAATTGGCACTGGAAAGTATGTTCATTACTAGCAACCTAGTACTTGGACTTCACAAGATTCTTTCACTTTGACTGGGTTTAATTAAACTAAACTAAACCTTAAGCTTATATACCACATCCTCTCTATAAAGATAGAGCTCGGTACATTTTATATAAACATTAAAATAAGGAAAAATACATATTAAGAATTAGGGCCTGTTTTACAAGCTCGCTAGTGGCTGCTGCGCAGTAACGGCCCCGAAGCCCATAGAGATGTAAAGGACTTCGGGGCTGTTGCCGCGTGGCAGCCACTAGCACGGCTTTGTAAAACAGGCCCTTAGTGAATATGAAGGGAGCAGCGAAATTTACATTTTTGAGAATAGCCAAGTTTTCAGCAATACAGCATCAGTCACTGGAAATATGCGTGTACTGTATAAAAACCAGAACAAAATTGGGTCACAAACTGTAAATGGCCTGCTTCTAGATAAAATGTCACTGTCTCTCTCTCACCACATAAAATCCTCGGTATCTAAAAATACTACCCTGAACAATCAAAGAAAATTCTCCAGCATGTGTATGTGCAGAAACTCCAGGTGGTAAATAGCTAGCCTGAATCTTTCTAGCGCGAATTAGACATTATCCACAATGCCTAAGGTGAGCAGTTAGATCCCTGCTTTTTTTTTTTAATATTAGAATTTCTGTTAATTCATTAAGCCATATGTCTGTTTCTCAAAGATCTTCATTTCCCGAGGCAACCTTAAACGTATCCTTGCCCCCCTCGTAGTCTGCTAGCATTTGTAAAAGAGAAGGGGAGTTTCAAAGAAATCGATGCTGCATATCGGTTTCGAATGAATGATGTGGGTTTCGAGTTAGGTGCATGTTTTTTACTTGTGTACCACATAGGCGCGGGCATTTAGATCAAGAAAACCCTGGCATATATAGCTGAAGCACAGCGGCGCATAGATGGCACAAAGCATGATTCAATAGAGTGGGCCTAACTTTTATAGAATTGTGTTTAGAGCCACATTAGTTGGCATCGATTTTGTTAAGCGACATACAGAATCTGGTCTTTAGCGCATGAAGCATCATTTGCATTGTTTTACAAATCTTAGCACGTCAGCCTCCATATTGTTATACTATACTAGATTGTGTTTAATAGACCTCACAAACAGTGGTGTCATAAGGGAGCGGTGCACCCCAGGCACCGTCTTTGCGGGGGGGGGAGGCGCCGGCACCTCTCCTCC
This sequence comes from Geotrypetes seraphini, assembly GCF_902459505.1. NCBI lineage: Eukaryota > Metazoa > Chordata > Amphibia > Gymnophiona > Dermophiidae > Geotrypetes > Geotrypetes seraphini. Next base: position 222,188,983 of record NC_047085.1, read on the forward strand.
TCTCTGACCCTCCCCCCCCACTGCAATTACCTCTTTAAATGTTCACCAGCATGAACAACATTTTCCAGTTTCTGCTGGTACTGGCCTTGGCTCCCTTCTGACATCACTTCTGGCTCCCTTCTGACATCATGGGACCAGGATGTGACATCAGGAGGAAGCCGAGGCTGGCGTGAGCAGCAGTGGAAGATGCTTGTGCTGGCAGACATTTCAAGAGGTATGTGGGGGATGGGGGCACCAATCTATCTCGCTATCCACTGCTCAGAAGGCATTAGTTCACATTTTTTTCAAGGTGTATATTACATATAAGATGCACAGGAATGCTCAAGTTGATAACAAGTAGAAATAATTAAAGATGAAAAGAGGGTTGAAACAACATGAGTCATTAATTGCAGTATACCAAAGCTCTGAAATAGCCTTTATATAACATCATCGGGGAAATCTGAACTAAAGGGCATATTTTTGTCTGCTAACAACAAACTGAAAAAGAAATGTTTGAGCATCAAAATCCATAGAAATGCTGATTAACCCAGAGGCAAACTAAGCACGATGGGCAAATACCTCTTCACCAGCCTGATAAATAGCAGATTACACTGTTGCTGCTGCCTTTCTTATTGATCTTGATATTCATAGGATGGCTGTTATCTTAACGCATTCCATGACATGGATTATCACCTAAGCGAAAGATGAAGCAAACTCGTATAAATATTTCTATATGACAACATTCTCATAGTGACATAATATCACAAATACCTTAAGGCATGATTTCTTAATGACACCTAGGTGAAATGTCCCAAAAGATGCCTATTTGATAGCTATTATGTAGAGACAATGAAAAAGATATTTTGTAAAGTATTATTTCATATTAGAATAGAAAGGTCCATCAGATCAGAGAGTTCTGAAATTCCCCATTAATATGCAATGTCTCAACTCTTAAAAATCAATTACTCATCAAACACCATCCATTTGGTTCAATATCAGTGTAAACACTCAAAACTTTAGTCAACGTGATTGACTTGATCTGCTATCAAAGCAGTTTTCCTCTATCAAAATTTCACTCCCAAATAGCCCATCCAGCATGAAAAAAAAAATTATCATGTCAGATGGAGATGGATTATTTGGGAGTGAAATTTTGATAGAAAGAAACTACTCCGATAATATCAAGTAATGTTTCAGAAACATTTTTTTTGTAGTGACTGAGTTTGCGTATTATGTGTGTTTGACATTATTTTTTGATAGTGTGGATAATTCTTAGGGATTCTCTTCTTGGTTGGGCTGAGAACTTTTCAGCACCCCCCTCGTATTCATCTACTCAATGAGAGGAATTCAGTCAATGGCACCCAAAGTTAAGGCACCAACACAGGAGTGTGCTTTCTTCTGAATGGCACCCTTCTATGTTACCCTTCCCCACTATCCTATACATATAGGTATTTTCTGCCAGTTGATGGGTTATCAAACCTAAATAATAACATAGTAGCATAGTAGATGACGGCAGATAAAGACCCGAATGGTCCATCCAGTCTGCCCAACCTGATTCAATTTAAATTTTTAAATTTTTTCTTCTTAGCTATTTCTGGGCAAGAATCCAAAGCTCTACCCGGTACTGTGCTTGGGTTCCAACTGCCGAAATCTCCATTAAAACCTACTCCAGCCCATCTAAACCCTCCCAGCCATTGAAGCCCTCCCCATCCCATCCTCCCCCAAACGGCCAAATACAGACACAGACCATGCAAGTCTGCCCAGTACTGGCCTTAGTTCAATATTTAATATTATTTTCTGATTCTAGATCCTCTGTGTTCATCCCACGCTTCTTTGAACTCAGTCACCGTCTTCCTCTCCACCACCTCTCTCGGGAGCGCATTCCAGGCATCCACCACCCTCTCCATAAAGTAGAATTTCCTAACATTGCTCTTGAATCTACCACCCCTTAACCTCAAATTATGTCCTCTAGTTTTACCATTTTCCTTTCTCTGGAAAAGATTTTGTTCTACGTTAATACCTTTCAAGTATTTGAACGTCTGAATCATATCTCCCCTGTCCCTCCTTTCCTCTAGGGTATACATATTCAGGGCTTCCAGTCTCTCCTCATATGTCAGGGAATGCCTTTCCAGTATAGATACAGATGGAAACACTGTTTTTAGGGCTTGCTTTTGAGATAAAGGGGTGGGTAAACTTCTGGTAAAATTGTGTGTGTGTGTAATTTGTGTGTGGATTCTGTAGTCTCCTTTCTCTTGATGTTTCATGTATATTTTAATTGTAAATCACTGAGATCTGCAAAAAAGCTAAAAGGTATGTTGAGTTTTTAATAAACATAAACAAATTGAATTTGTAGGTAGATTTGCTTTTAGGGCTTCTTTTACAAAGGTGCGTTAAGGCCTTAATGCGCGGAATGGCGCATGCTAAATTGCCACACGTGCTAGCCGCTACCGCTTCCTCTTGAGCAGGTGATAGTTTTTCGGGTAGCGCGCACTGTAGCGCACGCTAATCCGGTCCGTGCCATAAAAACGCTAGCGCACCTTTATAAAAGGTGCCTTTAGTTTTGAAATTGGTGTATCCAACTTTGGGTGAGCTATATACAGTAGAATCTGGGAGAATGGATTTAATACAATATGTCGATTCATTGCAATATCACCAGAGCTCTGCCTAAACGATGCCACCAGGAACACCCATGCATAAATCACGTAAAAGTACACACCTACTATTTTACACCTAAAAAAAACATGCTTTATACTTGGAAAATGCTGCATAAAATTATCCTCATGCCGTGTAAGACCATGTACATATCAACCCGATCACACACAGAACAAAACTTCTCTTTACAAGGAATCTAGAAACATACAAGTTATAAGTGTTACAAAAATTAAGGGTGATATTTACTAAACTGACTTAGAAGTTATGAAGTTTTTAAAGTACATTAGCAGTATGCACTGTGTTAATCCAGTGTATTAACTGATATCTCATATTACCTACTACTACTATTTATTATTTCTAAAGTGCTAACAGATGCATGCAACACTGTACATTAAACAAGCTAGAGACGGTCCCTGCTCGAAAGAGCTTACAATCTAATTATGACAGGCAGAGGACAAAGGTGAATTTATATATGATACTTAGGTGGGAATTACAAGGGACTTAAGAGGTGGAAGGGGTAGAGTAGAAAGAGGGAATCACAAAAGGGAGGAAGACTCAGGAGCAATGTTAGGAAATTATTTTTCACAGAGAGGGTGGTAGATGCCTGTACTGTATTTTGTTAATGGCTCCCAAACATCCCTAAATTTCTTAAAATGCCCTTGCTCCATTTTAAAGATTTGGCATAACGAATTCCACCAAAAATTATAATTCAGCCGATCCCAATTTTTCCAGTTTTTCATAATTTGCCGTATGGCAACTCCTGTCATGATAAGCAAAAATCTATTATTAGAACAAATTTGACTCTTAGCTCTCATGGAAGTACCAAATAACAGTGTCATATGATAATGCCACCGGATTTTCCAGTAGATTATTCACTTGGCCCCAAATGGATTTCCAAAAACTAAGTATCAATGGACAATAGAATAGTAAATAAAATAATGTCCCAGCTTCGAGATGACAGTGCCAGCATCTATTAGACTTAGAGCTATCTAATTTCTGTAAACGAACTGGGGTCCAAACTGCTCTATGTAAAAAAAAAAAATCAAGTTTGTCTCATAGATGCCGACACTGCTGACATCTCATCCTCCAAGCCCAAATACATGGCCATTGAGACGCAGTCATTTGATGCTTTATCTCAATGTTCCAAATGTCACCCAGACCAGTCTTTTATTTCTTATTTAAAAATCCAGATATTAATTTATACCATTCAGCGGCCTGGTGTCCCAGGAAGTCCACCTGAAAACATAAGACCGGCAAAATATGCTGATTAGTTAGATTTTTCCGTTCAGGGAACCCCTCCTGAATGGCCTGCTTCAACTGCAACCATTTATAATTTTGTGATTTGTTAAGACCAAATTTGTGTTGCAATCGTGAAAAGTCAAACAGCTTACCATCTGATATAACATCATCTAAATTACGTATACCTGCCTTGATCCAGTGTTTCCAGATGACCTTAAACCCGCCAGTTTGAATCTTGGAGTTCAGCCAGAGGGAATGACATGTAGATTTATGGATTGGAATAGGTGTTAAATTATTTATAAATTTTAAAGTTTGCCACGTGTCTAATAAAATTCTATTGTCCTTATACAATCTAGGTAACTTGATACTTAGAACGTGACCTAATCACAGTGGAGACATGAGTTGCCAGTCTGGGAGATTTTCCATGAGCTCAGGGAGGATCTAATACATACCCTGGTCTAACGCATAATATATGCTTGATGGTACCTATAAAAATTTGGGAAATTTACCCCACCCTCCACAATTGGCTTTTGTAAAGATACTAAGGCAATTCTTGCTGCTTTCCCCAGCCAAATAAATTTTGTCAGAATACTATTTAATTTCTTATAAAAAGACCCCTGAAAAAACACTGGCAACATACCCATTTGGTAACAGACTACAGGCAGAATCGTCATCTTAACTGTTTGGACTCTCCCCCAACAAGACAGATATAATGGGTTCCAATGCTCACACATTTCTGTGATCTTCAGCAATAAAGATTTTTCATTTACTTTCATAGTTTGTTCCAGTGTACTTTTTATCCAAATACCTAAATATTTTATACCTTCTTCCTTCCAAAGAAAAGGGAATGTATCAAATAATCCTTTTGTACAATATACATTTAGTGAAAGAACCTCTGATTTGCTCCAGTTTATTTTATAACCAGAAAATTTTCCAAATCTCAATCAGATCCAGTAAATGCGAAATGGTGGTTTCAGGATTTCTCAAATGAAGCAACATGTCATCTGCATAAGCAGAGATCTTGTATTCCCAACCTATATAAGGAATACCCTGTATCTCCTCTGCCTGCTGAATAGCCAGTAGCAAGGGTTCCAATACAATGTCAAAAAGCAAAGGACATAACAGACACCCTTGTCTAACTCCCCTTCTAAGACAAAAACATTCCGAAAAATTATTATTAATGTATAATCTTACATAAGGGGAACTATACAAGATTTGAACCAATACCAAACCAATCCATTGCTTGATACATGAAGGTCCATTCCACATGATCAAAGGCCTTCTCTGCATCCAAGGATACAGAGAAAGCCGGATCTTTCATGGATTTTGTTAGATTTAACATGTGAAAAGCCAGACTGGTGTTGTTTGATGAATGTCTCTGAGCAATGAAACCCATTTGGTGCATACCGATAATATAAGGGAGAGCCTTGGCCAAGCACAAAGCCAATAACTTAACCAGAAGTTTTCCATCTACATTAATCAAAGAAATAGGTCTGTAATTTGAAACCAACGTAGGATCTTTATTTGACTTTGGCAAAACTATAGTTAAAGATTCTGCCATATTACCTGTAATACAACCTTTAGTTAGTTGAGACTGATATAAATTTAATAGATGAGGTAATAGGGTAATTTGAAATGATTTGTAAAACTCTATAGTGAACCCATCACCACCTGGAGCGGATCCAACTCTAAGAGACTTCAACGCCTCTTGTAGTTCTTTTATTGAAATAGGCGCGTCAAGAGTTCCTTTTACATGCTTGGGAATTTTAGGCCCCATAATTAACTTCAAGAACTCTAAACCCTCAAGTTCTTTATTTGAATAAAGCTCAGGAGAATATAAAGCTTTATAATATTTCAAAAATTGTTTTAAGATATTTCCAATTTGAGAATGAGTTTCCCCATTCTCATCTGTGATGGCTACAATTTTTACTTTCCTTTTTTAGCTTTAAGATAATTAGCTAATACTCTCCCCGCTTTATTCGAGTTTCTATAATACAGAGCCTATTGAGAAAACAACTCTTTCCTAGCCATTTGAGAGGAAATCTCATTATATCTGTATTTAACTTTTAAATGGGCCTGCAAAGTATTTTGTTCCCATTTCAAGGCCAATTGTGACTCTAAATCCTTAATATTTTGTTCCAATTTAGAGAATTCCAATTTAAGTTGTTACCTAACATGCACCGAATATGAAATAATTTGTTCTCTCATGGTAGCTTTGAAAGCATCCCATAGTATTTCTAAAGAGATTTCCTCTGAGGCATTGATTTGAAAATATTCATTCATTTTTAATTGAAATTCTTCAATAAAGTTAGAATCTGCAAGCAATGTATTATTGAACCTCCACACAGGTCTATTAGAATCTTGTTTCTCAAATTTTAATTCAATCCAAACTCCAGCATGATCTGATAAAACAATTGAATCTATACCAGCTTTGGTTACCTGTTGAATTAATTAAACTTATACAAATACATATCTATTCTTGAAAATTATTTATGAACCTGGGAGCAAAAGGAAAACTTCTGAGTATTAAAATGGAGAATTCGCCAAATATCTTTTAACCCACAGGATTGGACTAAATTATCCAATCCCATTGATTTCAAAATCCTACTGTGTTGTTTATCCAACAATGGATCCATAACAGCATTGAAGTCCCCAACTACCACTAAATTAGAGGCAGCCAGTGGCAGAAGTACCTGTTGAAGAGCTTTAAAAAAATTCTGTTTGATTTGAATTAGGGGCATAGACACAGAACAGCATCAGAGCATGTTTCCTCAAGGTCATCTTTACCTGAACACACCTTCCTGAAGGATCTTCAGAAATAAAATTAAGTATAGCTGAACATTTCTTATGGACTAAAATAGCCACTCCCGCTTTTTTCCCCACAGCCGGCGCAAAGAAACACTGCTTGACCCATCCTCCTTCTAATTTCATAGATTTCCACGCAGTCAAATGAGTTTCCTGTATCATATATATATCCGCATTTTGCTGCTTTAAAAAATTGAGCGTTTTCTTCCTCTTAGCAGGATGATTGAGGCCATTAACATTTAAAAAAAATAATTTAAAATTCATTGTAAAATTTCAAAGAAGAGAGCCCATATAGTATACCAAATATACCACGCAAATACACCCTTTGTTCAATACATGTCCTAAATCCCTTAACCCCCCACCCTTTCCCCCAATACTTTACCTCCCTTATCATACAATTGCTTGAAGACATACATTTAGATCATGGGTGCCCACACTTTTTGGGCTTGCGAGCTACTTTTTAAATGACCAAGTCAAAATGATCTACCAACAATAAAATTTTAAAAAAACACAAAGCACACTGTATGCATAGAAAATGTTAATCATCATTCCTATTCCAGGGTTTTTCAAAGAGGTCAAAGCAGATGACTCTAAGCACTATCACCTCAGTAACAACCATACAAAAATAGACAAATATACCCCCTCCCTTTTTACTAAACCACGATATCAGTTTGTAGCACAGGGAGCTGCGCTGAATGCCCAGCGCTGCTCTCGACACTCATAGGCTCCCTGCGCTAAAAACCTCTATTGCGGTTTAGTAAAAGGGGACCTTAGTGTAAAATATAGACAGCAGATATAAATTCAGACACATTTTGATCACTAAATTTAAAATAAAATCATTTTCCCTACCTTGTCTGGTGATTTCATGAGTCTCTGGTTGCACTTTCTTCTTCTGACTGTGCATACAATCTTTCTTCCCTTCTTTTAGCCTGTATGCTTCTTCTCCTCCAGACCTCATTCCTTCCCCCCCAACTTTTCCTTCCTCTTCCCTGCCCTTTCTTTCTCCCTGCCCTCCCCCAAGCCACTGCCACTGCCATTACCATCGGGGACCAGGACCCAAACGCCACCAATAACAGGCCCCAAGCTCTCCCTGCTTCAGCCAACCAGCATTCCTCTCCCCGACGTCAATTCTGCCATCAGGAAGAGGAAGGCTGATCAGCCCAAGATCGTGATCAACCTATTGGGGGAAATGCTGCCGGGTCCTGCCTTCGCGGAAACAGAAAGTAGGCAGGACCCGGCAGGAACAAGAACAAATGCTTCACTAACCTGTCTCCTGCATTAGCCCGTAGCGAACGCTTGCTTCAGGGCTCTCAACACGTGCGTGCAGGCTTCCCTTCTCCCCCCCCCTCCCCGGACATAACTTCCGGTTTCGGAGGGAAGAGAAGAGAAGCCTGCACGCACACGTTAGAGCCCGGAGCATAAGTTCGCTAGGGGCTGAAATCTCCAAGCCGGTTTTTGGGGTTTTTTTTTTAATGTTCAGCAGCGGCAGATGACAGCTGGGCGGACCGCCCAGCTAAAAGGCCCTAGGGAGTACACTGGAGAGGAAGGCTGATCGGCCCGTAGATCAGGACGGCAACACGAGTGCGATCGACTCGAGTTGCCTTCCTGAGCTACTGGTCGATCGCGATCGACGCGTTGGGCACCCCTGATTTAGACTATCAGCCATATCCCATCCCCAGGCAACCTAATTTATTACTTCCCCTTATATAATTACAATTAATCAACCCCTATACCTAAAAAATTTAATGAATACCGAAATAAATAGATAAATATTTTCTAAGAAGTGGACAAATAATTAATAGAATATAACCTGACACTTGAAATTTTAAAACATATATCTGGGAATAAATATAAGGTTACAGGATACCATAGCAAATTACTCTAAAAACTAATAAACTTTTAAAATTTATAAAA